>NC_047109.1:113943534-114156034 GCF_902500255.1 Thalassophryne amazonica
GGTGGAAGCCATGTGGGACGCGGCTCATCTCTCGTCGGGGGTCTTCTATCTTCGAGCCTGCCCACACGTCACCTGGTGTTAATTGACTATATATATTTTGTGTGTTTAGTTGTGCGTTGTCACAACATTAAATTGTTACTTATTGGCTTATTCATTGTCCGTTCCTTTCCCTGTTGTGGGTCCGTGCTACGACACCTTCCCAACAGGTGCACCTTAAACAGAGAGGAAAAAACAGAATCAGGCATCAGAAAGACAAAAAATACAGTATAATTTGCCAGCATTAAACAACAAGAAAAACAGAAGAAATACTAAAGTGATCGCCGGCTACTAGCCCTAAACTTCACTAAAAGACCCAGAATTTAGGTAAAGTTGAGGCCGCGGCCCGCTCCAATTACTAATAACATGAATTAAAAGAGTAAAAAGCATAAAACAAAACTGTACCAGTATGCTAGCCATATGAAAGGGAAAATAAGTGTGTCTTAAGTCTGGACTTGAAAGTCTCCACAGAATCTGTTTTATCAATCAATCAATCAATTTTATTTATGTAGCGCCAAATCACAACAAACAGTTGCCCCAAGGCGCTTTATATTGTAAGGCAAGGCCATACAATAATTACGTAAAAACCCCAACGGTCAAAACGACCCCCTGTGAGCAAGCACTTGGCGACAGTGGGAAGGAAAAACTCCCTTTTAACAGGAAGAAACCTCCAGCAGAACCAGGCTCAGGGAGGGGCAGTCTTCTGCTGGGACTGGTTGGGGCTGAGGGAGAGAACCAGGAAAAAGACATGCTGTGGAGGGGAGCAGAGATCAATCACTAATGATTAAATGCAGAGTGGTGCATACAGAGCAAAAAGAGAAAGAAACACTGAGTGCATCATGGGAACCCCCCAGCAGTCTAAGTCTATAGCAGCATAACTAAGGGATGGTTCAGGGTCACCTGATCCAGCCCTAACTATAAGCTTTAGCAAAAAGGAAAGTTTTAAGCCTAATCTTAAAAGTAGAGAGGGTGTCTGTCTCCCTGATCCGAATTGGGAGCTGGTTCCACAGGAGAGGAGCCTGAAAGCTGAAGGCTCTGCCTCCCATTCTACTCTTACAAACCCTAGGAACTACAAGTAAGCCTGCAGTCTGAGAGCGAAGCACTCTATTGGGGTGATATGGTACTATGAGGTCCCTAAGATAAGAAGGGACCTGATTATTCAAAACCTTATAAGTAAGAATAAGAATTTTAAATTCTATTCTAGAATTAACAGGAAGCCAATGAAGAGAGGCCAATATGGGTGAGATATGCTCTCTCCTTCTAGTCCCCGTCAGTACTCTAGCTGCAGCATTTTTAATTAACTGAAGGCTTTTCAGGAAACGTTTAGGACAACCTGATAATAATGAATTACAATAGTCCAGCTTAGAGGAAATAAATGCATGAATTAGTTTTTCAGCATCACTCTGAGACAAGACCTTTCTAATTTTAGAGATATTGCGTAAATGCAAAAAAGTAGTCCTACATATTTGTTTAATATGCACTTTGAATGACATATCCTGATCAAAAATGACTCCACGATTTCTCACAGTATTACTAGAGGTCAGGGTAATGCCATCCAGAGTAAGGATCTGGTTAGACACCATGTTTCTAAGATTTGTGGGGCCAAGTACAATAACAAGTACAATGTCTTTATGTCTGTAAGACAATCCTGCAGTTTAGCTAATTGGTGTGTGTCCTCTGGCTTCAGGGATAGATAAAGCTGGGTATCATCTGCGTAACAATGAAAATTTAAGCAATGCCATCTAATAATACTGCCTAAGGGAAGCATGTATAAAGTGAATAAAATTGGTCCTAGCACAGAACCTTGTGGAACTCCATAATTAACCTTAGTCTGTGAAGAAGATTCCCCATTTACATGAACAAATTGTAATCTATTAGATAAATATGATTCAAACCACTGCAGCGCAGTGCCTTTAATACCTATGGCATGCTCTAATCTCTGTAATAAAATTTTATGGTCAACAGTATCAAAAGCAGCACTGAGGTCCACTGTCTGAGGCCATAAGAAGATCATTTGTAACCTTCACTAATGCTGTTTCTGTACTATGATGAATTCTAAAACCTGACTGAAACTCTTCAAATAGACCATTCCTCTGCAGATGATCAGTTAGCTGTTTTACAACTACCCTTTCAAGAATTTTTGAGAGAAAAGGAAGGTTGGAGATTGGCCTATAATTAGCTAAGATAGCTGGGTCAAGTGATGGCTTTTTAAGTAATGGTTTAATTACTGCCACCTTAAAAGCCTGTGGTACATAGCCAACTAATAAAGATAGATTGATCATATTTAAGATCGAAGCATTAAATAATGGTAGGGCTTCCCTGAGCAGCCTGGTAGGAATGGGGTCTAATAGACATGTTGATGGTTTGGATGAAGTAACTAATGAAAATAACTCAGAACAATCTGAGAGAAAGAGTCTAACTAAATACCGGCATCACTGAAAGCAGCCAAAGATAACGATACGTCTATGGGATGGTTATGAGTAATTTTTTCTCTAATAGTTAAAATTTTATTAGCAAAGAAAGTCATGAAGTCATTACTAGTTAAAGTTAAAGGAATACTCGGCTCAATAGAGCTCTGACTCTTTGTCAGCCTGGCTACAGTGCTGAAAAGAAACCTGGGGTTGTTCTTATTTTCTTCAATTAGTGATGAGTAGTAAGATGTCCTAGCTTTACGGAGGGCTTTTTTTATAGAGCAACAGACTCTTTTTCCAGGCTAAGTGAAGATCTTCTAAATTAGTGAGATGCCATTTCCTCTCCAACGTACGGGTTATCTGCTTTAACCTGCGAGTTTGTGAGTTATACCACGGAGTCAGGCACTTCTGATTTAAAGCTCTCTTTTTCAGAGGAGCTACAGCATCCAAAGTTGTCTTCAATGAGGATGTGAAACTATTGACGAGATACTTTATCTCACTTACAGAGTTTAGGTAGCTACTCTGCACTGTGTTGGTATATGGCATTAGAGAACATAAAAAAGGAATCATATCCTTAAACCTAGTTACAGCGCTTTCTGAAAGACTTCTAGTGTAATGAAACTTATTCCCCACTGCTGGGTAGTCCATCAGAGTAAATGTAAATGTTATTAAGAAATGATCAGACAGAAGGGAGTTTTCAGGGAATACTGTTAAGTCTTCAATTTCCATACCATAAGTCAGAACAAGATCTAAGATATGATTAAAGTGGTGGGTGGACTCATTTACATTTTGAGCAAAGCCAGTTGAGTCTAATAATAGATTAAATGCAGTGTTGAGGCTGTCATTCTCAGCATCTGTGTGGATGTTAAAATCGCCCACTATAATTATCTTATCTGAGCTAAGCACTAAGTCAGACAAAAGGTCTGAAAATTCACAGAGAAACTCACAGTAACGACCAGGAGGACGATAGATAACAACAAATAAAACTGGTTTTTGGGACTTCCAATTTGGATGGACAAGACTAAGAGTCAAGCTTTCAAATGAATTAAAGCTCTGTCTGGGTTTTTGATTAATTAATAAGATGGAATGGAAGATTGCTGCTAATCCTCTGCCTCAGCCCGTGCTACGAGCATTCTGGCAGTTAGTGTGACTCGGGGGTGTTGACTCATTTAAACTAACATATTCATCCTGCTGTAACCAGGTTTCTGTAAGGCAGAATAAATCAATATGTTGATCAATTATTATATCATTTACTAACACAGGGAGATCATTCCACAGAACAGTGGCACGATAAGAGAAAGCTCTGTGACCCGCAAACTTCTTATTCACCTTAGGGACACAAAGTAGTCCTGCACCCTGAGAACGTAAAGCCCGGGCTGGTACGTAAAGTTTAATTAGGTCAGCTAGGTAGGGAGGTGCCAGTCCATGAATAATTTTATAGGTTAGTAGCAGAACCTTAAAATCTAATCTCACTGGGACAAGAATCCAGTGAAGGGATGCTAAAATGGGTGTAATGTGGTCGAACTGTGGGTGATAGAATCCCCTATCACTAAAGTCCGGTGTTTCGGCCTGGAGACAGGAGTGGAAGTCACTTGTGGGCTCAGAGAATTCACATCTGGCAAATCCAAGGCGGAGACCCGATTCACAGTTCGCACTGGTGAGTGTGATCGGGGTGCCACAACCGGGCACCAAGCCCTACGGGGCTTCCTCCGCCTAGCAACAGTCCGAAAGCCGTCCTCCACAGCCGGCATTTCTAAGCTGAAGCTAATGGGCTTGCTAGCCAGCCCAACACTAATGTCGTCTGGAGTGCCCGTAACATCTAACTCCACTGCGCTAAGAAGCTGCTCTAACTTACAGACACGGCTCTCTAAGAGAGCCACCCTATCTTCCAACATCATGCAGGATTTACGGAGGGTGTAAAGTAGAATTAGTAGTGTACTAAGAAATTCAAGAAATGTAGCCAAGCAAACACAAGCTAATCAATAATGTATAAGCTAACCACTCCTAAGGCTCACACAGACACAAATAAATTTATTAAAATTCACAGCAGTTACACTGAAAAACTAACAGAAGTATTAAACAGGTAAAAAAGCAGCAGCTATAAAATACACTAAACAGTTAATTAACTAACAGGAGTGTAAAAAAATGAAATGAAAAAATTATGACGGGGGTCCGAAATAGCTAACGCAAGCTAACCGCTAGCGAAAATGCTAGCCGCTCCGAAGATTTTACACAGGAGTAAAATAATTACTTAAAATTCACAGCAGTTCAACTGAAAAATGAACAGAAGTATTAAACGGGTAGAAAAGAGCAGCTATAAAAAATAACAATGGAGAGGGGAGGGGTTGACCTAGCTAGCAGATGCTAACTGTTAGCCAATGCTAACTGCCAGCGATTCACAACAGGACTGTTGTTAAATAACGTTCAGAGTAGATACAATTAATAACCAGAAGAGTGCTAAACAGAAATAAAAGAAGCATATACAACCGTGTGAAGTTCAGAGTGGCGTCACAGCAACAAACAATCCGTCAGAAGCAAGTTGCCAGATCTGTGAAAATTCTTTGCAAGGAAATGGCAGAACAACTGGAGCAGCGCGACTGCATCAAATCTTGTCAGAAACTGGGCGACAGCCAGGTGGAGACGGCTTTCGGTGACGACCCTATGGGCATCACACAGATTAAGGAGCGGTACAACCGGTTTAAAAACGGCCGCACAACAGTGGAGAGCGCGCCGCGCTCCGGTCGGCCGTCAACATGCTGAAATGACCAGATCATTTCCAAAGTGAACACTGTGGTGATGTGGGACCATCGTGTGACTATCCGAGAAATTGCGGAAGAGGTGGACATCAGCACTTTTTCGGCACATTCTACTGTGACAGAAGATTTTGCCATGAAAAGAGTTGCAGCGAAATTCATCGGCACGAAGCTGATGGTGCAGCAAAAGCGCCTTCGTGTTGAAGCCTCACAGGACATGTGGTGACATGCCCACCTCGTCCACAATTTCTCGGATAGTCACACGACTGAAAAGCCACCGAAAGCCATCTGAATAATCCGAATGGTTTCCACCCTTCACTGGGACAGGAAGCCAGTGAAGGGATGCTAAAATGGGTGTAATGTGGTTGAACTTTCTTCTACGTGTCAAAAGTCTGGCTGCAGCATTTTGAACCAATGGGAGAGCCCTAATGCTGGACTGTGGTAAACCAGAAAATAGAACATTGCAGTAGTCCAATCTAGAAGAGATAAATGCATGGATCAGGGTCTCAGCATCAGCCATAGACAGGATGGGACGAATCTTCACTGTATTTCGTAGGTGGAAGAAAGCAGTCCTAGTAATATTTCTAATGCGGAGGCCAAAGGACAACGAAGGATCAAAAATTACCCCAAGGTTCCTCACTTTGTCAGTGTGATGTATGACACACGAGCCGAAGCTGAGCGTTAACTGGTCAAATTGATGCCGATGTCTCACTGGACCAAGAACCATTATTTCAGTCTTATCAGAGTTTAAAAGTAGGAAGTTTCTAGACATCCAACTTCTCACTGCTGCAAGGCAATGGTCTAAGGATTTTATGTGAACGAGATTACCAGCAGTTATCGGCATGTATAACTGAGTATCATCTGCATAGCAGTGAAAGGTAATCCCAAAATGCCGCAATATGTGCCCAAGGGGTGCTATATAAAGGGAGAAAAGCAGGGGGCCTAAGACAGACACCTGTGGAACCCCAAATTTCATGTCACTAAGGTTAGAGGTAGTGTTACTGTACAAAACACAGTGAGAACGACTGGTCAAGTATGACGTCAGCCATGCAAGGGCACTCCCAGTAATCCCAAAATGATTTTCCAGCCTATCAAGTAGAATATGATGATCCACTGTATCAAATGCAGCACTGAGATCTAACAGCAACAGAACCGTAGTGGTGTCTGAATCCATTGTAAGCAGAAGATCATTCACCACTTTACTGAGAGCCATCTCTGTGGAATGATATTTTCTAAAAGCAGACTGCAGTGGCTCAAAGAGATTATTTTCAGTAAGATAGTCTACGAGCTGCTGTGACACCACTTTTTCCAGAATTTTATAGAAAAATGATAGATTTGATATCGGCCGATAGTTTGTCAATACACTAGGGTCAAGATTAGGTTTCTTAAGTAATGGTTTAATCACTGCCAATTTGAAACATTTAGGAACAGATCCAGAAGTTAATGAAAGATTAATAATTTCCAGCACAGTCGGCCCAAGAGTGGGCCACATGTCCTTAAACAATTTTGTTGGTATAGGATCAAATAAACAGGTTGTGCTTTTTGTTGACATTACGAGTTTTGTCAGCATGCCTAGTGAGATACTATGAAATTCTGTAAATCTAGGTAATACGTCAGTAGTGGCGCCCACCTCAATACCAGGGTGTAGTGGTTGGGTTAAGGCATGCCGGGATATGTTTAACCTGATGTCTTCTATTTTCTTCCCAAAGTAATCCAGGAAATCTTGTGCTGTAAAAGGAGAGCGAACTACAGGTGGTTGTCCATGCAAAAGTGTTGCCACCGTGTCGAACAAGAACTTTGTGTTATGCTTGTTTTTGTTGATCAAATCAGAGTAGTAAGTCCGCCTTGTAGCCAATAATGAATGCTTATAGTCTAAGATAGCATCACGCCACGCAAGGTGAAATACTTCTAATTTTGAACGACGCCATTTCTGTTCTAGACCTCTTGCTTTATGCTTGAGGTCACGCAGAAAATCATTGAACCAAGGTGACTGTGATTTGGGGGTTTAACACAGGTGGTGCAATCATGTCGAGTGTAGTTTTGAGCACTGAGTTTAAACTATCCACAAGTCTGTCTACTGACTGGGTATTTGTCAAATGTGAAGCTAAGACATCAGGCAGTCTAGCTTCGAGTTCAGTCTTAGTTGAGGAATTGATGCATCGCCATAATGATATATAAGGTTGTTGCTCCACTAAACACGGCAGCGAAACTGTAAACTTAATAAGTGAGTGATCAGACACCATTGATGTGAGAGGCATGATGAACCAGATCCAGGGTATTTCCACTAATGTGCGTCGAATCCCAAATGCATTGCAGAAATCGTAATGCATCCACAATTTCCATAAATGATTTGCAGAGGGGATCAGAAGGCTTATTTATATGAATGTTAAAGTCACCAATGATCAGAATGTTATCTACACTAGTTGACAAGTTAGAGATGAACGCACCAAATTCATCTAAGAATTCAGAATATGGGCCAGGAGGCCTATATACAGTGAAAACGTAATAGGACTGATTTTTATTCTTCTGACCTTGGCAATGTGTAATATCCTGAGCAGAGCGGAGAATCAGATGCTCAAATGAGTGATATTTGTAACCCCCAACAAGAGCAACACCCCCGGCTTGCTTCGCATAATGAGGGACGTGACTAAATGTATAAGATGGTGGGCAGGCCACATTTAAGGGGAGGACACCTGTAGGTTTAAGCCAGGTTTCACATAGCCCAATCATATCTAAGTGATGATCAATAATTAGATCATTGATCAACAACGATTTTGAGGACAGTGATCTTATGTTAATGAGACCCAGTCTAAGGACCTCAGTGGGGTTGACAGTTGAACTGTTTGGGTTTAGGGGTGGTTTCAGAGTAGCATATATAAGATGCCTAGAAATAGGTTTAGGTTTAAGACATTCCACGCGCGTTGTAGGTAGCAGACATGAAATCTTTGCTATTGCTGGAACAACCACTGGGCCATCCTCAATTTCAACATCATCCAATAGAGTAATGGGTATTAAGTTTGGAAAGCATATCCCTCTATGATTGTTATGGACATGACTACGGAAGCAGGTCACAGTCTCAACTTGTTGAAATTCCCTCCCTGGCAAATAAACTGCACTATCACCATAGTGGATTTTCTGCACTAAATTCCCCGCTAAGCTAATGGATTCCACATCCACATTTGTTATAAGCCTTGCAGTGTCTCTAATCACCTGCTCCATGGCCTGCTGTAGATTCCTAATGTTACCCTCCCTGTAGAGCTCTATCTATGTTCACAGACAAGATGGCGGCGCCTTCCCCAGTAGGGTGGAGGCCGTCCAGCATCAGCAAGCCACAGCGGCCCCAGAACGAAGGCCAGTTATCAATAAAGCTAAAGCCTTGCTGTCTACAAAACTGCGCCAGCCACCTATTTAACGATGTCAGCCTGTTAAACGACTCATCAGTACCCCGGGAGGGGAAGGGACCAGAGACTATTAATCGATGCCGACACATCTTTCTGGCAAGGTCACAAGTCCTCTCTATGTCCATTTTTGTGACCTCTGAGTGCTTCATCCTGATATCATTGGTGCCAACGTGAATAACAATGTGACTATATCTCATGTCATGTTGCTTCGTCTGTCTTCCCTTCTGCAGCATCAGCACCCTAAGATGAGATGCAATATCGGGAGCTCTGGCCCCAGGAATACATTTAACGTCAGCTGGCGTCTGTAACCTGACTTTGCAGGTGATAGAATCCCCTATCACTAAAGTCCGGTGTTTCGGCCTGGAGACAGGAGTGGAAGTCATTTGTGGGCTCAGAGAATTCACATCTGGCAAATCCAAAGGGGAGAACCGATTCATAGTTTGCACTGGTGAGTGTGATCGGGGTGCCACAACCGGGAACCAGGCCCTACGGGGCTTCCTCCGCCTAGCCACAGTCCGAAAGCCGTCCTCCACAGCCGGCATTTCTAAGCTGATGCTAATGGAATCACTAGCCGGCCCAACACTAACCTCATCTGGAGTGCCCGTAACATCTAACTCCACTGAGCTAAGAAGCTGCTCTAACTTACGGACATGAGACCAGAGAAGACTTTAACTCCTTCTCATGTGTTTTGGTGGCTCCCGTCACTGGTCTCCTTTTTGCACAGTCACCCAATTTTTGAAAACTGCCTACTCCAGATAGATTTACTACACAGCACCTTAATGTTAATATTTCTTTATGACTGATGTAAATGAACTCCGAGACAAATTCAGTGACTTTGAAATGTACATGTATCCATCACCTGGCTTGTCTCTAAGAAAACTGGCAATAAAACTGAGGGTACCATTACATATGCAACCCATCACCTTGGCTTTGATATTTTTTTTATTTAATTTCTATCAAAGTCTACAGATTTGTTTTCAGATTGAGTTTAAAGAAGATAGTTATGGAAATTTTAACATAGAGGAACCTGAATTACTCCACCCACCAAAATCCAGTAAAGAAATTAAAATGTGTAGAAGCCCATGGGGTTAAATACTATGTATAGGTGTTGTAACTGGTGATGCGTTCAGCAGCATCGTGACGAGACACAAGCAACCTGAAATCCCCCACCTTCCTTCACTCTCCGGAGTCGCAGCTGTTTATAGAACAAACCTGAAAATGGGAATGACAAAACATAGACAAATAATGTCACAATAACTTTCGATTCATTTGCTAATGCTGTTTACGTGAGCACTGGCGGAGTGCTATGGGTACCCTTTTTGTCATATCTCCTTGTTGACATTTGAATTTGTCAGTGCATGTCAGGACTCCAAAATGTTTTCATAATCTGGTTTTATTATAAGCAACACCGGCTGATGTTGAAAAATGGAGTCAGAAAGACAACAAGGCGGCCATCCGCTCGGCAGACTGGAAACAAGTGGACCACACACAGACCATCCGTAAAGCTTTGCATAAAGGAGAAATCAAAATGCACACAAACTGCAAACAAGCCTCCATCGGCCACTCCACACGCTTTCTGAGAGCGTTTCCATCTTTCTAAACAACTACGTCATGGCAACAGTCTCACTGCAAACGCTTCTGTTCAGTTTGGTTTGCAGAACATCCTGGATTTAAAGTGGTTGCTGAAGTTTAGAAGTAAAGCGGCTCAGATTTCACACTGGCTACAATTATAATTGCAGAATTCCAAGCGGATGCTTTAATTCAGATTTCCTCGAGTTACCGTCATACGCTAGAATGGCCTCGGTTTGCCAGACACACTTAAGTTTTCTCGCCTGTTTATGCCTGAGGCTTATGCAGGCAGACGTACAGGTTATTTTGAGGAGACAAGTCTCCGTTTTCATGAGCGAGCATATGCAGATTATCATCTCGATCAGCATCCTGATCTCAAATCAGCCTTTCATTACTGCAGCTTAGCTCAGAAGATGCAGCGTCAATATGGGATGACAAAGATGGGAAGAGGCGGAGAACCGATTGTAAGGCTCCGATTTATGAAATGTCCACACGGAAACGGAACGTTCCGAGACAATCTTTTCTTTGTCATTTTCAAAAACTGTTCTGTAAACACAGCAGCGTTTCAAGAAACATCTGCGTACACATGAAACCACTGAAAATGCTGTAGTACATATGTCAGGCCTGTATGTGGCGCTATAACTCTCCTATAAAACATGAATATAATCCCTCCAGCATGTCCTGGGTCTTCCCTGGGGCCTCCTAACAGTTGGACAAGTCTGGAAGACCTGCCTAGAGAGAGTACCAGGGTCCATCCTCACCAGATGCCTAAACAGAGTCACTTGGCTCCAGAGGTGGGAGTAAGTAACCATCAAGTCACTCTCAAGTCAGGAATCAGCAAATCCCAAGTCAAGTCTCAAGTCATAATGACCACCAATTGTTTGCAAGCTGACTTGAGACTTGACTTGGGACTTACTGTTTGATGACTTTAGAATCAAATCAAATCAATTTTACGAGGTCTGTCCATAAAGTATCGTACCTTTTTATTATTTTTTTTAAACTATATGGATTTGATTCATATGTTTTCACATCAGACAAGCTTGAACCCTTGTGCGCATGCGTGAGTTTTTCCACGCCTGTCGGTGACGTCATTCGCCTGTGAGCACGCCTTGTGGAAGGAGTGGTCCCGCCCCGTCGTCGGATTTTCATTGTCTGGAAATGGCGGAATGATTTTAATTTTTTCAGAAGCTGTTAGAGACTGGCACCTGGAAACCATTCGAAAAATTTATCTGGCTTTTGGTGAAAATTTTACGGGCTTACGGGCGACGACAGGCACGAACCACCGGATCATTTCTAAACGGATGGCTGTGCGGAGCTGGGACCGTCGTGTGCACTTTCTGTGGTTATCACAAGAGCTGGACATCAACCATTTTCTGGCAGATTTCACTTTTAACAAGAGATTTTGTCGTGGAAAGCCGCGCGGAGGCTTTGTGCGTCACGACCGATTCACTGTTCGAGTGAGACAAAGAACGCCTCCGTTACGGCGTGCCAGAGGACAAGTTTGGACATGCCCAGCTCTCCACAATTTCTCTTATAACTCACTCGACTGGTAGGCATTGAAAGCTGACATAGGCATGTCCAAACTTGTCCTCTGGCACGCCGAAACAGAGGTGTTCCTTTGTCTCGCTTCCAAAGCGAATCGGTCGTGACACGCGAAGCCTCTGTGTGGCTTTCCATGACAAAATCTCTTGTTAAAAGTGAAACCTGCCGGAAAACAGCTTGTTCTTCAGATGTTCTTCAGAACCTTATGAAATTGTGTTCATTTTATAAACTTTCACGGCATTTTTACCTCTTTCAATCATCTGAAGAATGTGTTTACCTCTGCCTGTTGGTGAGAAGGTGAAAGGGATCAGTCTCCTGATACCTTCACTGTTGCTGTTTTGCATGACTTTGGAACAAATTTTATTTTTTTTTCTACCTCGATTTCTATGGAAGTAGTTCACATGCGCTCACATCCATTGTGCTGCTGCTGGTTCTCCAGAGGCAAATCAAGGTCAGGCCAGGAGTTACAGGGGCAGTGTGTAAGTGTGTTGGGGTGGGGGGGTAGACGGTGAGAGGGACACCTCTGCACCCTGGCGGCTCCGGTTGCCTGAGCCAGGACCATCGGGGTGGAGGAGGCTTGCCGCAGATCGATTGTGGCGGAGCTGGATCCCTGTGATAGGGGGCATGATTGGATGCAGCTCGCTGGGACTGGATGACATAAGCCCAGACGTCTAAGTGTCCCATTAGCAAGACAGCTGCCCATGTCCTCGTACTCCCCCACTCCCTCCGCCACAACTGGCATCATATGGATATGGCTCAGGTGCTCCTTTCAATTGCTCGAGGACGGTTGCGACACAGAAGGAAGCGACAGAATGCTGGACCAGCAGCAAACAAGTCTATAATTATTGCTTTCATAAATCAGCAGAGGAAGCGGTAACGGCGAGTGCGTGTTTACATACATGTGTATTTGTGTATCTTTGTCCGTGCAGCTAAACAGACATGGGGGCATCCGCGGCCATGTGTCCTTTCTGTCCACATTTAGCTCACCAGATGGTGCGCTGCAGCTAGTTTGTTGCGGATGATTCTCAAACACATAGAAAATGACGAGAAAACAAGGAGGCCACACATGGAGAGGCTGCCGCCACATGCTGCCGGCGGACCCAAGCTCAAGGGCCGAGCCAAGCTTAACAAGGTTCTGACGGAGGACGGGCCTGTGTGTTTTATCACACTTCCTCTGCAAAATAAGCATATTTACATCGAGGCAAAAAGAGCTTCAGGGCTGAGACTTCCAGCCCACGACCGTCTATCAAACGCTTTGGTGTCCCCTGATTATAACATAGTCAGCAATAAAGCTGTAATTAGCAATGTGCGCGGTAAAGACATCAGAAATACTGGGTGCCGTGACGAAAGAAAAGCTTTATTACAGGAGCATATTACATTATTAGCCACTTAGGCCAAGTGTGCTGCCCCACGCGCAGGTCCATTTGGAATATTTGCCTCTGAAGTTCAAAGAACACAGTGAAATTTTATAAGAAATGGCAAACTTTAGATACCAAACAAAGAAGAGACCATGATAAATGGACTCACGAAGCTTTGTGACGTATACTTCTGATTTCAAATAATGCTGTTTGGTCATCTGAATCGATGAGATTTATTGTCTTTGTCATTACAAGCGCAACAACAAGGAGATTATGTCCACACTCAGATTGCCACAGACAAGATACAACAATTAATCCACAATTATTACTTGTTTACTGTAATAATGGCACACATCAGAATTAAAGACAACACATATACATTTCAGACTTCAGACTTCAGACAACTTTATTGATCCCAAAAAAGGGCAATTACGTTTACACTCCAATTACCTCAGACAAGATACAGCAATTAATCCACAATTATTACTTGTTTACCGTAATAATGGCACACATCAAAATTATAGACAACACATAAACATTTGACATTATTTATGTGCACTACACTTGAAACAGTCTGTTTTCCAAATTGAGGTGATGTGAGTGTGTGGTAGCCGCAGCAACATGTTGTCGTGCCGCCGCTAGCTTGGGGGAAACGGGGGCCTACTGCAGTTAAAACTGCACAGCCCCCAGAGGGGGAATGGAGTGACGTGAGCGGGGTGGGGATGGGATGGTGGATGGGGACAGGAGGGGGGTAGGGATGATGTGGAGCATGCTTCAGTCTCTTGTCCTTGTGTGAGTCAGTTGTTTTTCTGTCCGTGTGGGAGTTGGAGAAGATAATGGGCAGCCGAATGTTCACCAAGGCCGTAGATATTCTTCTGCAGGAAAACAATGGGGCATTTTATCCTTCAGAGGCTGATAAGCCTGCCGTGTTTGTGGTTGAGCAGTGAAAAACACTTTTACAGTCTCACATGAACAAACCAGATCACAAATTATGAATATTCCCCGGTCTCTGAAATCTTCATCTTCATCTGCAAGGTGTGCATTTGCTCCTAGATGCCATCCAATTTGCATCTGAGTTCAAGGGTTAATGTAGTCTGAGAATGCACCGCCTTGCCCAACTCATTAATCATGACGGACAGGTGAGGGGTCGTGGTTCTGGCGGCAGTCGTCTTGCCAATCTTCCAGTAGGTCAGGGCAGCACATAAGCCAATAAGTACGAGCCCTCCTACTATGAAACCAAATGTAAATAAATTCTCGACGTCCTCCACAGAGAATGGCGCAAAGCATGCGACACGCCACGTCTCCCAGGTGTAGAGAACATAGCCCGCAGGGTAAGTTCCATCTGGGCACGCAGGGTCCCCCGCCCCTGATCTTCTTGTAGAAAAAATGGTGTCAATAGCATTCAGAGACCAGCTGATCAATTCCATGGTTAATCCAATATACAGTAGTGTTCAGAATAATAGAAGTGCTATGTGACTAAAAAGATTAATCCAGGTTTTGAGTACATTTCTTATTGTTACATGGAAAACAAGGTACCAGTAGATTCAGTAGATTCTGTTATGTGTTGGACGCGGGCGGAGAACCGACCCAGTGTTTGACAGGACCCAGCATAAAAGAAGCAGAGCACAGTTCAAAGGAAAACAAGTTTTAATTAACATAGTGTATTAAGTGATAACCCAAAAGTCAACGGTCTGGCGAGGTGGAAAAATGGCGCGCTCCCAGCAGCGCAAAAGGATCGGAGCCACAGCAATTCTGGACCCAAGGACCCCGCCGACACCCCCCAGGTGGCCACGACAAACCGAGTCTGTGAAAGAAGAAACCGTAAGGTGAGTCCAACACTCTCCACACAGAGAGACAGCTCAAAGGTGCACACAATCAGCAAAACACTTCCTGGCCTAAATGTAAAATCAGCTTCTCTCCCCGCAGGCACGGAACAACTCAGTTCAAAACTCCACTGCAGTAGAAGCTGATTTAGACGATTAGCATAGCATAACAACTCAATATAACAAGGTGTGAGGGACACCAAATTTACTGACTTTACTTCATGAAAGTCACAAACACCAAAATACCTCAGGAAATGTGCTGAAGAGCGTGAGACCTCACCCAGTCCTCTTTCACAGACCGTGGCGTCAAACCTGGAGCGGTCTCTGCATCCGTAGTGGTGAGATTGTTCTCCCAACGTCGATCTCACACGTCTGGTCACAAAGTCGAGTCTCTGGCAAATGCACACTGTGTATTCCACGTTTAAATGCAACATGCCCTGATCAAGACAGATGCACCACAGCTGTGAGTCCTGATGAACTGCATGTGATAACAAGCCACAGGTGATCAGGGTGAGGTCCTCAAACTCAGCCCCACGTCAGCCACTCAGTCCTGAATGCATACCACCTGGTGGGAGAAACAGAAAACAAAAACAAAGCCAGCCAAACACCCCAGCCCACAACAGATTCTCACAAATCCAACAAGACCAAGCATTCATGATATGCACACTCTCAAGGCTATGAAATTGGGCTATTAGTAAAAAAAAGTAGAAAAGGGGGTGTTCACAATAATAGTAGTGTGGCATTCAGTCAGTGAGTTCGTCAATTTTGTGGAACAAACAGGTGTGAATCAGGTGTCCCCTTTTTAAGGATGAAGCCAGCACCTGTTGAACATGCTTTTCTCTTTGAAAGCCTGAGGAAAATGGGACGTTCAAGACATTGTTCAGAAGAACAGCGTAGTTTGATTAAAAAGTTGATTGGAGAGGGGAAAACTTATACGCAGGTGCAAAAAATTCTAGGCTGTTCATCTACAATGATCTCCAATGCTTTAAAATGGACAAAAAAAACCAGAGACGCATGGAAGAAAACGGAAAACAACCAGCAAAATGGATAGAAGAATAACCAGAATGGCAAAGGCTCACCCATTGATCAGCTCCAGGATGATCAAAGACAGTCTAGAGTTACCTGTAAGTGCGGTGACAGTTAGAAGATGCCTGTGTGAAGCTAATTTATTTGCAAGAATCCCCCGCAAAGTCCCTCTGTTAAATAAAAGACATGTGCAGAAGAGGTTACAATTTGCCAAAGAACACATCAACTGGCCTAAAGAGAAATGGAGGAATATTTTGTGGACTGATGAGAGTAAAATTGTTCTTTTTGGGTCCAAGGGCCGCAGACAGTTTGTGAGACGACCCCCAAACTCTGAATTCAAGCCACAGTTCACAGTGAAGATAGTGAAGCATGGTGGTGCAAGCATCATGATATGGGCATGTTTCTCCTACTATGGTGTTGGGCCTATATATCACATACCAGGTATCATGGATCAGTTTGGATATGTCAAAATACTTGAAGAGGTCATGTTGCCTTATGTTATGCTGAAGAGGACATGCCCTTGAAATGGATGTTTCAACAAGACAATGACCCCAAGCACACTAGTAAATGAGCAAAATCTTGGTTGCAAACCAACAAAATTAATGCCTCGCAGATGTGAAGAAATCATGAAAAGCTGTGGTTATACAACTAAATACTAGTTTAGTGATTCACAGGATTGCTAAAAAAGCAGCTTGAACATAATAGTTTTGAGTTTGTAGCGTCAACAGCAGATGCTACTATTATTGTGAACACCCCCTTTTCTACTTTTTTTTTACTAATAGCCCAATTTCATAGCCTTAAGAGTGTGCATATCATGAATGCTTGGTCTTGTTGGATTTGTGAGAATCTACTGAATCTACTGGTACCTTGTTTCCCATGTAACAATAAGAAATATACTCAAAACCTGGATTAATCTTTTTAGTCACACAGCACTACTATTATTCTGAACACTACTGTAGTTTGAAGAATTCAAAGTCTGGTGAAGTAGGGACTTTGAAGGTTGGAGCAGAGATAGAGGAGAGAGGAGGAGATGCGTCCGCCCTCGCCGGAGTCCCAAGCTGTATCTCTGGTTGAGCTCTTTTTAACAGTGTTTGTATTATTTCAGTAGGAGTATATGCAGGAATATCTATAAAAGCGAACATTTTCAAAAACAGGAGAAGTCACACTCCGAGGATTACTGTGGATCACTACGTTCAACCTCATCCAAATTCAACAACCTGCCGTGTTTTAATATCTTACCAAACAGTTAAACAGCCTGTTAGCGGTAGCACGTAGCTTATGGACCCAGTCAACCAGACTATTAGCATCAGTGTCTAGCTTCACTCCATTAAAAACTGCTTGTTACCAGCAGCATGTACATTCCGTCCCTGGTCTTAGCATCAAGATGTAGCTTCTCCTCTCCGGTCAAACAGCTTGTTAGCATCAGTGTGTAGTTTCCTTATAAGCTTTTGTTTATCAGACTTGTGACCAAAGCAAAGTGAGCCGTTGAAGTGATGTTAAGAAATGGTCCAATCCGCTTCAGGGGTGTCTGAAATCATATTTGAAGAAAAAAAAAACATTTTGTATTGTTTGTTTATACCTATTTTGTGTGTATGTGTGAGTGTGTGTGGTGGTGGTGGTGGGTGTCCAAGTCTTAAGTATCCTCTACAATTTGAACCATGGAACAATTGATGTTTTGGTGGTTGTTTTGCTGGTTCATATCTGATAGGAGTCATTAAAGGTAGCATGTTAATGTTGGAACATGAGAAGATCAATCAATCAATCAATTTTATTTATATAGCGCCAAATCACAACAAACAGTTGCCCCAAGGCGCTTTATATTGTAAGGCAAGGCCATACAATAATTACGTAAAAACCCCAATGGTCAAAACGACCCCCTGTGAGCAAGCCCTTGGCGACAGTGGGAAGGAAAAACTCCCTTTTAACAGGAAGAAACCTCCAGCAGTACCAGGCTCAGGGAGGGGCAGTCTTCTGCTGGGACTGGTTGGGGCTGAGGGAGAGAACCGGGAAAAAGACATGCTGTGGAGGGGAGCAGAGATCAATCACTAATGATTAAATGCAGAGTGGTGCATACAGAGCAAAAAGAGAAAGAAACACTGTCTGTCTCCCTGATCTGAATTGGGAGCTGGTTCCACAGGAGAGGAGCCTGAAAGCTGAAGGCTCTGCCTCCCATTCTACTCTTACAAACCCTAGGAACTACAAGTAAGCCTGCAGTCTGGGAGCGAAGCACTCTATTGGGGTGATATGGTACTATGAGGTCCCTAAGATAAGAAGGGACCTGATTATTCAAAACCTTATAAGTAAGAAGAAGAATTTTAAATTCTATTCTAGAATTAACAGGAAGCCAATGAAGAGAGGCCAATATGGGTGAGATATGCTCTCTCCTTCTAGTCCCCGTCAGTACTCTAGCTACAGCATTTTGAATTAACTGAAGGCTTTTCAGGGAACTTTTAGGACAACCTGATAATAATGAATTACAATAGTCCAGCCTAGAGGAAATAAATGCATGAATTAGTTTTTCAGCATCACTCTGAGTCAAGACCTTTCTAATTTTAGAGATATTGCGTAAATGCAAAAAAGCAGTCTTACATATTTGCACTTTGAATGACATATCCTGATCAAAAATGACTCCAAGATTTCTCACAGTATTACTAGAGGTCAGGGTAATGCCATCCAGAGTAAGGATCTGGTTAGACACCATGTTTCTAAGATTTGTGGGGCCAAGTACAATAACTTCAGTTTTATCTGAGTTTAAAAGCAGGAAATTAGAGGTCATCCATGTCCTTATGTCTGTAAGACAATCCTGCAGTTTAGCTAATTGGTGTGTGTCCTCTGGCTTCATGGATAGATAAAGCTGGGTATCATTTGCGTAACAATGAAAATTTAAGCAATGCCGTCTAATAATACTGCCTAAGGGAAGCATGTATAAAGTGAATAAAATTGGTCCTAGCACAGAACCTTGTGGAACTCCATAATTAACCTTAGTCTGTGAAGAAGATTCCCCATTTACATGAACAAATTGTAATCTATTAGATAAATATGATTCAAACCACCGCAGCGCAGTGCCTTTAATACCTATGGCATGCTCTAATCTCTGTAATAAAATTTTATGGTTAACAGTATCAAAAGCAGCACTGAGGTCTAACAGAACAAGCACAGAGATGAGTCCACTGTCTGAGGCCATAAGAAGATCATTTGTAACCTTCACTAATGCTGTTTCTGTACTATGATGAATTCTAAAACCTGACTGAAACTCTTCAAATAGACCATTCCTCTGCAGATGATCAGTTAGCTGTTTTACAGCTACTCTTTCAAGAATTTTTGAGAGAAAAGGAAGGTTGGAGATTGGCCTATAATTAGCTAAGATAGCTGGGTCAAGTGATGGCTTTTTAAGTAATGGTTTAATTACTGCCACCTTAAAAGCCTGTGGTACATAGCCAACTAATAAAGATAGATTGATCATATTTAAAATCAAAGCATTAAATAATGGTAGGGCTTCCTTGAGCAGCCTGGTAGGAATGGGGTCTAATAGACATGTTGATGGTTTGGATGAAGTAACTAATGAAAATAACTCAGACAGAACAATCTGAGAGAAAGAGTCTAACCAAATACCGGCATCACTGAAAGCAGCCAAAGATAACGATACGTCTTTGGGATGGTTATGAGTAATTTTTTCTCTAATAGTTAAAATTTTATTAGCAAAGAAAGTCATGAAGTCATTACTAGTTAAACTTAAAGGAATACTCGGCTCAATAGAGCTCTGACTCTTTGTCAGCCTGGCTACAGTGCTGAAAAGAAACCTGGGGTTGTTCTTATTTTCTTCAATTAGTGTTGAGTAGTAAGATGTCCTAGCTTTATGGAGGGCTTTTTTATAGAGCAACAGACTCTTTTTCCAGGCTAAGTGAAGATCTTCTAAATTAGTGAGACGCCATTTCCTCTCCAACTTACGGGTTATCTGTTTTAAGCTGCGCGTTTGTGAGTTATACCACGGAGTCAGGCACTTCTGATTTAAAGCTCTCTTTTTCAGAGGAGCTACAGCATCCAAAGTTGTCTTCAATGAGGATGTAAAAATTTTGATGAGATACTCTATCTCACTTACAGAGTTTAGGTAGCTACTCTGCACTGTGTTGGTATATGGCATTAGAGAACATAAAGAAGGAATCATATCCTTAAACCTAGTTACAGCGCTTTCTGAAAGACTTCTAGTGTAATGAAACTTATTCCCCACTGCTGGGTAGTCCATCAGAGTAAATGTAAATGTTATTAAGAAATGATCAGACAGAAGGGAGTTTTCAGGGAATACTGTTAAGTCTTCAATTTCCATACCATAAGTCAGAACAAGATCTAAGATATGATTAAAGTGGTGGGTGGACTCATTTACATTTTGAGCAAAGCCAATTGAGTCTAATAATAGATTAAATGTAATGTTGAGGCTGTCATTCTCAGCATCTGTGTGGATGTTAAAATTGCCCACTATAATTATCTTATCTGAGCTAAGCACTAAGTCAGACAAAAGTTCTGAAAATTCACAGAGAAACTCACAGTAACGACCAGGTGGACGATAGATAATAACAAATAAAACTGTTTTTTGGGACTTC
Source organism: Thalassophryne amazonica (assembly GCF_902500255.1). Taxonomy (NCBI): domain Eukaryota; kingdom Metazoa; phylum Chordata; class Actinopteri; order Batrachoidiformes; family Batrachoididae; genus Thalassophryne; species Thalassophryne amazonica. The sequence continues at coordinate 113,964,052 of NC_047109.1, forward strand.
CAATTTGGATGGACAAGACTACGAGCATTCTGGCAGTTAGTGTGACTCGGGGGTGTTGACTCATTTAAACTAACATATTCATCCTGCTGTAACCAGGTTTCTGTAAGGCAGAATAAATCAATATGTTGATCAATTATTATATCATTTACTAACAGGGACTTAGAAGAGAGAGATCTAATGTTTAATAGACCACATTTAACTGTTTTAGTCTGTGGTGCAGTTGAAGGTGCTATATTATTTTTTCTTTTTGAATTTTTATGCTTAAATAGATTTTTGCTGGTTATTGGTGGTCTGGGAGCAGGCACCGTCTCTACGGGGATGGGGTAATGAGGGGATGGCAGGGGGAGAGAAGCTGCAGAGAGGTGTGTAAGACTACAACTCTGCTTCCTGGTCCCAACCCTGGATAGTCACGGTTTGGAGGATTTAAGAAAATTGGCCAGATTTCTAGAAATGAGAGCATGCCGTCTCTCCTAACAAGACCAGGTTTTCCCCAGAAGCTTTGCCAATTATCTATGAAGCCCACCTCATTTTTTGGACACCACTCAGACAGCCAGCAATTCAAGGAGAACATGCGGCTAAACATGTCACTCCCGGTCCGATTGGGGAGGGGCCCAGAGAAAACTACAGAGTCCGACATTGTTTTTGCAAAGTTACACACCGATTCAATGTTAATTTTAGTGACCTCCGATTGGCGTAACCGTGTGTCATTACTGCCGACGTGAATTACAATCTTACCAAATTTACGCTTAGCCTTAGCCAGCAGTTTCAAATTTCCTTCAATGTCGCCTGCTCTGGCCCCCGGAAGACAATTGACTATGGTTGCTGGTGTCGCTAACTTCACATTTCTCAAAACAGAGTCGCCAATAACCAGAGTTTGTTCCTCGGCGGGTGTGTCGCCGAGTGGGGAAAAACGGTTAGAAATGTGAACGGGTTGGCGGTGTACACGGGGCTTCTGTTTAGGGCTACGCTTCCTCCTCACAGTCACCCAGTCAGCCTGCTTTCCCGGCTGCTCGGGATCTGCCAGAGGGAAACTAACGGCGGCTAAGCTACCTTGGTCCGCACCGACTACAGGGGCCTGGCTAGCTGTAGAATTTTCCATGGTGCGGAGCCGAGTCTCCAATTCACCCAGCCTGGCCTCCAAAGCTACGAATAAGCTACACTTATTACAAGTACCATTACTGCTAAAGGAGGCCGAGGAATAACTAAACATTTCACACCCAGAGCAGAAAAGTGCGGGAGAGACAGGAGAAGCCGCCATGCTAAACCGGCTAAGAGCTAGTAGCTGCGCTAAGCTAGCGGATTCCTAAAAACACGCAAAGTGAATAACGTGTAAATAATTTAGAGGTGATTCAGCAGAGGGAGTGCTTTAGTTAAGGCACGTGAAGATTACACTGTGAAACAAATCGTTATCTAGGTAACTAGATCAATCTAACTGCGCAGATTAAACAGCTAACAGATACAGCAAAACACTGCTGTGCTCCGGAACAGGAAGTGATACAATACCGCAGTGAGAGCCAACCACCAGTAGAGGCAAGATCAAGATCAGTGAGACGTGTGTGTACACGCAGCATGCACACACATTTTTTCTCCGTTTGTTACACAAGAATTATACAAATGGATGAATCAGCAGAGGAAATGCTCGCTTACTCAAATGCGCATGTGGTCAAGTTTAAAGGTCTTTTCTTTGTGTAGGTCTTCTTGACTCTGATGATCCGATTCAACGAAGTGACTCACCTACGTCAACACAAACTACAATTTATATAACAGCATGCTGTCATCTTGACTTAAAAAAAACAACAACAAAAAAACAAAGACCAGGGAGTGATGCTGAGCGAGAACCACGAGTCCTTACAGAGCACCGAGCGAAACTAAATGTCTCCATCTGATCTACATAAATAATAAACAGATCACAGAGGATGAACTCCAAAACGTCTGAGGAACTGCAAACACCAAAATAGTCTCAACGAGTGCTAATCTTGTAAGCAGATGTTCAGGAAGTTAGTCCTTTGGAGGTCCACAGATGACAGCGATGATGAATCCGTTTTGGATGGCTTCCACGGTGTACAGTGAGATCACACCGACGGCATAAAAGAATAGAACAAAGTCTTTTAAAAAGTATTTTAATACAGCAAGTACTGTTTTTGGTGTGAATACTCAATAAATCAATAATCAATAGGTTACAGGTTATAAATGTGAAATTAAAACCTGAAACATACTATCTTTGTGTTGCTTCACCAACAAATGTAGAAATACATTTCTGATTACAAGTGTCAATATATGATTTTTACAATTTGAGCAATAACCGTAGACTATCAACATAGAGTCTATGGTCTAAGCCAGATGTCTCCAACCCTGTTCCTGGAGGGCATCTGTCCTGCATGTTTTCCACATCTACCTACTCAAGTCACACCTGATTTTTTAAAAGCGGTGTTTTCCAGCTCTTGACTGACTGAACACAACTGACAGAGTTAATTGCCTGGGAGTGGAAAAGTGATAGTTAGAAAACATGCAGGGTAGGTGCCCTCCAGGAACAGGGTTGGTGAACCCTATGTGATATCACCCACAGGTTTAGGCTATAGACGTAGAATCTATGGTCTAAACCCTATGTGATGTCACCCAGAGGTTTAGACTATCGATGTAGAGTCTATGGTCTAAACCCTATGTGATGTCACCCAGAGGTTTAGACTATCAACGTAGAGTCTGTGGTCTAAACCCTATGTGATGTCACCCATAGGTTTAGACTATTGACATAGAGTCTGTGGTCTAAACCCTAACGTGATGTGATGTCACCCACAGGTTTAGACTATCGACGTAGAGTCTGTGGTCTAAACCCTAACGTGATGTCACCCACAGGTTTAGACTATTGACATAGAGTCTGTGGTCTAAACCCTATGTGATGTCACCCAGAGGTTTAGACTATCAATGTAGAGTCTATGGTCTAAACCCTATGTGATGTCACCCATAGGTTTAGACTATCAACGTAGAGTCTGTGGTCTAAACCCTATGTGATGTCACCCATAGGTTTAGACTATTTACATAGAGTCTGTGGTCTAAACCCTAACGTGATGTCACCCACAGGTTTAGACTATCGACGTAGAGTCTGTGGTCTAAACCCTAACGTGATGTCACCCACAGGTTTAGACTATCGACGTAGAGTCTGTGGTCTAAATCCTATGTGATGTCACCCATAGGTTTATAGGAGATTGGGAGAGCTGTTTTGTAGGTAAGTAATTGCTGCTCTGGGTGTGGCCATGTTGACAGCACTTACTCCACTTACATCACAGTCAACACCTTATTTGGATAAAGCGGTGGCACCTGGGGGACACCCTGCCTGACCTGGGCAGGAAAAATGAAGCCCGAGCTAAGGTAACAGTCTGACCTCAGTTCAGGTGTTTATTAGATCATATTTTTGGGGACTGAGCAGTGGTTCTCTTAATGGTTTGCTTTGGTGTGGGCATTAAAAATTATGACCTGCTTATTTTTTTCACTAATTGTCGATTAACTCGATCCAGTGTCATCAAGCTACAAAATTCGCTTCTAAGATAGCTGATAAAAGTGCTAACGCTGTTAGCATTTAAAATTAAACAAGGCAAAAATTTTGGCAGAAATGCTGGTGCAGACGCCTTAAATGGTCCAACAAGATAATTAACCACACAGTAAGCCACATTATTAAAGGCGTTTGTAATAAAATTATCACAAAAGACAGATGCAGTCCTCCAACTAGCTATCGGTTCAGGGACAACACATGAGGTGTCACTCAAAGAAGCCATGACCCTAATTATGGACGTTTATGGCTTAAAATGTCTTAAACTAAGAACATCAAGTTAAAGTTTATCCCCCCCCCCCCCCCCCCCCACACACACACACACATGTTGTCATGGAGGGGGAAACTAGACCAAACTCTTTTTTGTACCAGGCTATGAACATGTTTTTTTTCCTCTAAATCTTAATTTGGACATTTTAACATGGGCTCCTACGGGAATGTGTTCTGTTTTGGAGCCAACTTCAAGTGGCCAATCAAGGAGCAGCAACGTTTTCCTTCTTTCAGTCAGCTTCATTTTGGAAGTCTGATGCTTAGCACCGAATCATAAGAAGCCTCCCTATGGAGGTGTTCCAGGTGCATCCAGCTTGGAGGGGACCCTGGGGGAGACCCAAGACTAGATGGAGAGATTATATCACCACACTGTCCTGGGAACACCTCAGGATCCCCCAGTCAGAGGTGGTTAATGTGGCTGGACACACTTTCTCATTCAGTTTAATGGGAAAATTAAATTTTCACTATTGACCCCAGTGACCTTGACCTTTGCCAAAACAAACCCTTTATAGGCAGTTCTGTGGTGTGAACGTCACATATTTACATGGTGAAAATCAACCAAAGTTACCTCAGAGGAACAAACAGACACAAAAGCGTTGGTCAAATAATGTTATAAACATAATTTGTTTTTATGATTTTCAACAGTAGTTGATATAGTTACTGAAAAAAAGCCTCTGTGAATAATCACACCCCCAACTAACCCTGACAAAAAAAAAAAAACAAAACCTCCAGGGCCGGCGATGCTTGTTTGCATATTAGCCCACTTTTCCCGTGCTAGAAGTTTTGCTCAGGATGTTGTGCATTGTGTATACACACACACACACACACACACACACACACACACACACACACACACACACACACACACACACACACACACAGAGGAGCGCTGCACTGATGTCTGTGCGTGGTGAAATCACAGGTGGGACAAAAGTGATGGGTTGAGAGACAGTGAGATAACATTGCCTCCATCCTGCGCCTAATGCATTCACCCTCTCACTCACTGTAATTGCAATGCAATGATGTCAGCATGACAGGTGAGACTGAACGCGAGACAGCGTTGAATAAGTTGCCGCCACAGTATCAGGAGCACAAAAACGTATCTGAGACACTCTATGGGGTGTCAGTTTAATCATGCTTAAACCAGGTATCACCTTCCTGCATGATTCTGCCGCTGACAAAGAATCCCGCGTACTGCGTTGCACTGAGCGGAGCAGCGGCCTCCCGCTTGATACCGTATCTCTGACTGACACGCACTCAGCACTTCCTGGCATGCGTTTGTGCTAAACTCTTCCCAAACCACAAAGACGTGGACATGCAGAGGTGGTAATAATGAATATTTGCACATTGCTATTTGAGCTCGTTATGACTCAACTGCAAAACAATAAAAACAGTCGCTGCTCCGTATAAAATAACTTGTGACTCACTAAAGTCATTTTCAAAGTGCGTCAACCGGCTTGTAAAGTCAAACTGAGTCACAGCATCGACATCCCCCCGTGCCAACTGCCTCCCACCCAGCGCCGGCCCCCAGCCTCCACAGACAGTCTGCGGCTAGAAAGAAGAAATAATTCATACGGCTTCCCACACAGGAGTGGGTGTCCTGTGTCGGCCTGCCCGCCTCGCTGCCTGTCTGTTATCACCGGCAATAGAGGTAATCCACAAGACTATTATACTGCAGCTTATTGTACAGGAGAATATGCATCGCAGCCGCGGCCCCCACCGCCTCCGTCATGAATCATACCTGTGGAAAGCCGACACCCACCACACCAACACCGACTCTGCACACGTGCACATATTGTACACGTATGTGCACACTGTAGGTCTTACATACATTCAGTGACCAGATAAATAGGCACGCGTTGTCATCAGAACACAACACGGAGGAACGGAACTTTAAAGGACACTTTGGTGTAACCTTTCTCAAACATCGCTAGAGTCTGAGACGCACTGTTCAGAATCACGCCGTGAGACAGAAATCCTGCTTTCCACAAATTTATTTGGGAAAGAATGATTGAAGGTGAAGAGTGCAGCTGTCTAAACCGCCGTTCTTGTAGATACTTGGCAAATAAAGTCTATTTTGATTTAGATACTGAGAGTCACAGTTAGAAAAAATTGTACTGACATTTCAAAACCGTATGGTGCGTTCACACTCTGACGATTAGCCTGTCATTTGATGGCGAAGAGTGAAAAGTTGATTACCGTCAACCAGCACCAGACTCCTGGTCCCTGAAAAATTTTGAACATGCTCAAAATCTTTGACACTCATGCTAAAACCCCGGCACGAGCTGAGCTCCGCTACAGCTCCATCACCTCCACTTCTATGCCGTTAATGCTATGTTCCCATCCTCCGGCCTCCGCTGGCCAACGTCGGAGGCTTGACTGGATGCAGCACCACCTCTGGATCACTTGGGCATGAAGAAATATGTAGAAACAGGAAGAAATGTGAAGAAACCTGTCTTGTGATGTAATCACAGGGTTGTGTTGAGTTTGTATAGTCTACTGGACAAACGCTGAGTGGATGATTGGCTCCATTAAGCTACGCTACTGCTCTGTTACTCAGAATTATTACATTACTAATTATTTACAGAATGATTTACAGAATTCCGAGAGAAGTCGGCAGATTCTTCTCATTGATTTGAAATAAAACGACCCCTTTAACCATGGCTGAATTTTCAAGATGTTCAAAAATTCTTTTTTTTTTCCCACTGAAGATTTTCACAGATTCTGAAGCCTATAATGTTGTACGTACATGCTGAGACAGCAGGTTTTCTGCAAGTGCCAAGGTGGTGCTACTATGGGCACACTATGGTTGTTTTTGCAGTTATGTTACAAATCTGGTGCCTTATGCCATCAAACATGCGCTAGATCACATCACATGGTCCAATCCAACTCTTCGTTTATGCAAGTCAACTTGTCCATGAACTGAAGTACTTTGATGACTACTGTGGAGTTACATCTCCTTGAGGGAGCTGCTGAACATCAAATTTGCACCTGGTATGCATGACTGTGTGTAGAGAAGGTAGCTTAGTGGGGTAGGAGTGGGACTACCAATATGGAGACCTGGGTTTGATTCTCAGTTATACTACCTGTCTGTGTTTTGAGACAATACACTTCATGTGCAGATCCCCCAGACCTCAGGTTTGGGAACATGCCTGCTGCCACATGTTGTGCATCCCAGTCCATCCAGTTGTAAATGGCAACCAGCCTTGGCCGGGGAAGCAACCTGCAATGGACCGGCATCCCACCCAGTGGGAGTTGTTGACTCTCATCCACTCCCTGTTGCTCTATCTGGGTATAAAGCCACGTTGTAGTTGGTTTGGACATCAGAAGTTGCAACCAGAGTATAGTGAGCTACAAAACAAAAATGTGTTCATGGAAGAGGACAAATGGCACAGAAAGTATATTACTATTTCAATTTATGCGTTGATTTCAGCGCAGTGATCATTGCTGTGAGCAGCATCAACCAGCTTGGTCAATACCTTTGGCACCAGTTAATAAACAACACATTAGATAGTGTTTCACACATAAAAAAAACCACAGTGTCCATAGACAGCAGAAGGACAGTACAGTGTCTATGACTGTTACAGTGGACACACACACATACATGAAACATGTCTATCCAAGTCACCATGTTTGAGGAAATCCAACCAGACATTTTTGAGTTATCTTGTCCACATACAAACATCAGTGGAAAACAAACAATCAAACAAACAAAAAAATCAAAACCCTGGCATTGCCGTTTCACCAGCACACTGTTGATGCTTGGAGCAGGAATCTCGGAATGTCAGCTCGGAGTATGTGATGTTTGATTGAATTGATGTGTTGGAATTAGTTCCTGGTGATGTTCTAATTTAAACTTTTAGCTTCTAACTGGGAAATTATGACCTGTTAGTGCAGTTAGAATGAACCATAAGCACTTCTGCTTTGCACAGATGTTCCCAGCAGTTGTGTGAATGGATCATCTCAACATGAAGTCACTTTGGACAAACGTCTACCAAATACAAAACTATAACTGGAAATATTTGCAGACGTTTTTACCCAATGGCCAACACATGGCCATTGGGTACTGCAAAGACTTTACATCTGTCCGTCTGTCTGTTTGTGCTCAGCATAAGTCCATTCATATTACAGCCAGGGTCTTCGAATTCAAAAGGAACGTTCTTGGGACACAGAGCTTGGACAAGTTCAAAAATGGCAAACCTGGACCTATTCTAAGGAGTCAAAAGGTAACATTCTGTTTCCTATTTTTATGCTCATATGGCTGAGGGTATTTTAGCATGGTGTTATATAATATAATCTCAAATGTTGTGTGAGCTATCCGACTGTGGGGTGTTGCACAAGATCAGAAGAAGAACTGACAACACTACAACGTGGCCCGTTTCAACATACACGCACACGGCTGCCCAGCCAAATGATTCACTCTGTACTAAAACAGCACTTGGGTAAAAGTTTTAATAATTTAACACACTAAGTTGCAAACTCAATCAATCAATCAATCAATTTTTTTATATAGCGCCAAATCACAACAAACAGCCGCCCCAAGGCGCTTTATATTGTAAGGCAAAGCCATACAATAATTATGTAAAACCCCAACGGTCACACAAATAACTCACACAAATATCTGTGCTCCCACGGCCTCTCGTGTTGCTACGGGCACCAGGAGCACATTAGGGAATTGTCAACATTCCCATGATGAGCTGGCATGCCCTGTGGTCCAGAGAGGTGTCGAGATGAGGCGGGGGCCAAAATTGATTGTAAATGCTAAATTATTCAACCGAACCATCCACCATTTGAGAGAGTTTCTTCGGTTACGTTCAGAAGAGCTTTCATAGCAAAACAGGAGAAGATTATCTTCCACAGGCCCCCGTAGAGGCCGGAATGCTCTCATTAACGAAGCATCTACAGCCTCAGACACAAATTTACACACCTTCTCTGTCAGCCTCGGAGCTGCACACATACGGTACATTGCTCATATTCCAAAGGATTAAATGTAAAAAAGTTAAATCTGCCTATTTATGCCATTTTGAGCTGTTTTTGAGCATTATACTGTAATTCTCACAACACTAATCCCTTGAAATATAAAGCAAACCCTCTGGCATTGAAAGGCTCCATTCATTCGTCTGAAAACGAGAGCATTTTGCTCAGTTGAACACCATATACACTTTCGAACGGCAAGAAGAAGAAAAGAGCTAGTCAGAGGCGCCAGATAATCCTCAGAGTTAAGCTGTTAAGATATCCTCATCAAATACCCTTGTAATGTCTATATTTACAAGAGCTCGTGTATGCTGTTTGCTTCATTATTAACAAAGACACACAACCCCAAATCAGAAACAAATAAGGTGAGATATAGAGAAAATGCCCCCCAAAAAGTGATTCTTAAAATTAATTTGATTTTATTCCATTGCAGACAGAATGAACCCAAAATATTTCATGTTTTGTCAGGTCAAGTTCACTTCATTTATTACTGTACATCCATTCATGCATTTCAGTCCTGCAAATACATGGAAGGCCAGTCCAGTATCCGTATCCTCCGTTTCTGCAGACATGGTTGTGTAATTTGTGCAGAATGTGGTTTTGCATTGTTTTGTTGAAAAATGCACTTAGGTCCCTGGAAAAGATATTGTTTCGAAGGCAGCATATGTTGCTCTAAAATGTCAAGGTACACAGAAGTGTACATTACCTTTGACAAGGGCAGTGACATAACTTGTTGTACTTGTTTCTGGTAACAGTCTTGATGATACTTTTTGTCTTTGGTCTGGAGCACACAGCATCAATTTCTTCAATTTTCAATTTCAATTTCAATTTATTTTCATTTATATAGCGCCAAATCACAACAGAGTTGCCTCAAAGCGCTTCACAAAGGTAAGGTCTAACCTTACCAACCCCCAGAGCAACAGTGGTAAGAAAAAACTCCCTCTGAGGAAGAAACCTCAAGCAGACCAGACTCAAAGGGGTGACCCTTTGCTTGGGCCATGCTACAAAACATAAATTACAGAACAATTCACGGACAAATATACAAGAAATGCAATTGGCGCACAGGACAGGAGGATCGCCAACACGAACACAACTCCCATCTCTGGATGGAGCTGCACCTTAAAGAGAGATAAAAAACAGAATCAGGCATCAGAAAGACAAAAAATACTGTTTAATTTGTCAGCAATAAACAAGAAAAACAGAAATACTAAGGTGATCACCTGCCACTAGCCCTAAACTTCACTAAAAGACCCAGAATTTAGGTAAAGTTGAGGCCGCGGCCCGCTCCAATTACTAACAAAATTAATTAAAAGAGTAAAAAGCGTAAAACAAAGCTGTACCAGTATGCTAGCCATATGAAAGGGAAAATAAATGCGTCTTAAGTCTGGACTAGAAAGTCTCCACAGAATCTGACAGTTTTATTGACGCAGGGAGATCATTCCACAGAACAGGGGCACGATAAGAGAAAGCTCTGTGACCTGCAGACTTCTTATTCATCTTAGGAACACAAAGTAGTCCTGCACCCTGAGAACATAAAGCCCGGGCCGGTACGTAAGGTTTAATTAGGTCAGCTAGGTAGGAGGGTGCCAGTCCATGAATAATTTTATAGGTTAGTAGCAGAACCTTAAAATCTGATCTCACTGGGACAGGAAGCCAGTGAAAGGATGCCAAAATGGGTGTAATGTGGTCGAACTTTCTGCTTCGTGTCAAACGTCTGGCTGCAGACTTCTGCATTTCTTCCAAAAAAGACCTGGAATATTGATTCATCTGACCAATATACCCATTTCCACTATATAATGGTCCAAACAGGGTGAATCTTAGCCCATAAAATTTGTTGTGACTTCTGGACAAGGTTAAAATAAGGGTTCTTTTTGCGCATTAAAGATTTATGTGGCAATTGTGAATTTAACTCTGTACAGTAGTAATTGACAAAGATTTCCCAAAATAATCCCTTGCCCATGTGGTTATATCAGCTATTGATGAATAACAGGTCTTGATGGAGTGGGCCAGTGGCCTGCCTGTATGGTTCCATGGTGTGGTGGATGTGACAACACAGCCTAACCCTAACCCTAACCGTCAAGAGAGATAACTGGTCCATCTACACCTTTCCAAAGTAACAATCTCTCTTTTACAATCATGTAAAACAAGGCCACCTCCTTGACCTTTGCCAGGTGCTGGGGGCCTCAAGTCAAAACAACCCACATGCTGCATCAAAGCCAGGGAAATGCAGCAGTGTGAAAATGTTATAGCTGATACCCCCTCAAGATGGAAGTGATAACCTTCATCAGAGTCTCCCCAAGTAATTATTCATTTGACACAAAGCAAATCCATTGGTTCCCAAGGGTCCCTGAAAAGACCTAGTACCAAAGACATTCATATTTTACTTGATAGGCTGGAAAATCATTTTGAGATTACTGGGAGTGTCCTTGCATGGCTGACGTCATATTTGACCAGTCGTTCTCACTGTGTTTTGTACAGTAACACTACCTCTAACCTGAGTGACATGAAATTTAGGGTTCCACAGGGGTCCGTCTTAGGCCCCATGCTTTTGTCCCTTTATATAGCACACCTTGGGCACATATCGCGGCATTTTGGGATTATCTCTCACTGCTATGCTGATGATACTCAGTTATACATGCCGATAACTGCTGGTAATCTCATCCACATAAAATCCTTAGAAGATTGACTTGCATCAGTGAGAAGTTGGATGTCTAGAAACTTCCTACTTTTAAACTCTGATAAGGCTGAAATGATGGTTCTTGGTCCAGTGAGACATCAGCATCAATTTGACCAGTTAACGCTCAGCCTAGGCTCATGTGTCACACTGACAAAGTGAGGAACCTTGGGGTAATTTTTAATCCTACATTGTCTTTTGACCTCCACATTAGAAATATTATGAGGACTGCTTTCTTCCACCTGTGAAATATAGCGATGATTCATCCCATCCTGTCTATGACTGATGCTGAGACCCTGATCCATGCGTTTATCTCTTCTAGATTGGACTACTACAATGTTCTATTTTCTGGTTTACCGCAGTCCAGCATTAGGGGTTTCCAATTGGTTCAAAATGCTGCAGCTAGACTTTTGACACAAAGCAGAAAGTTCAACCACATTACACCCATTTTGGCGTCTCTTCACTGGCTTCCTGTCCCATTGAGATCAGATTTTAAGGTTCTGCTACTAGTCTATAAAACTGTTCACGGACTGGCACCTCCCTACCTAGCTGACCTAATTAAACCTTACGTACCGGCCCGGGCTTTGCGTTCTCAGGGTGCAGGACTACTTTGTGTCCCTAGAGTGAATAAAAAGTCTGCGGGTCATAGAGCTTTCTCTTATCATGCCCCTGTTCTGTGGAATGATCTCCCTGCATCAATAAAACAGTCAGATTCTGTGGAGACTTTCAAGTCCAGACTTAAGACGCACTTATTTTCCCTTTCGTATGGCTAGCATACTGGCATAGTTTTGTTTTACACTTTTTACTGTTTTATTTCATTTTATTAGTAAACGGAGCGTGCCGCGGCCTCAACTTTACCTAAATTCTGGGTCTTTTAGTGAAGTGGCCAGTGATCACCTTAGTATTTCTTCTGTTTTTCTTGTTGTTTAATGCTGGCAAATTCTGTGGTGGGCACAGCTAACCACAAAATTAGCTTCAATAACAGATAATCAGCTAACTGAAAAGTTATATTTTCTAAAGCTAAACCGATAAACACCCAAAAATTTATCGGCAGCTACAGCAAACCGATAAGTTCCAGTATTGTCTCTGGTACACTTGCAACTACTAACAAGCTGATTTTGAATTTTAACACCACAATCGTTTCTGGTAGCATCAAAGGTGACCCCAAACCCATTGAGTCAGGACTTCTGTCTTTGTGCACCCTGCCCACTACTGGAAGCTCCTGTTTATTACATGGCTTCCAGCACCGACGCAATTGAGCGGCACCGCAAAGCTCAACCCCTCTCCTCAATAACAGTATTGCCGTGAGGCAGAGGTCTTGGAAAATAAAGCAGTGCTGACTTATGGTTTGGTTTATAAATAAAATTAATATTGATAGAATAACTCCATTAAAGTCAATTCTGTCATTTGTACAAAGTTATAATATAACATATAGTTTTTAATGTTGAATAATGCACTAATTCTGAAGTTTTGTAACAAACACAGACAGATGGCATTCTGGGTAAAATGTGCCTCCGCTAATACTGATTGGTTGACTCATTCATTCTATGTAAACCAACACGTTAATGTGAGGTGTGTCGTGTGTTGGTGTTTACAGATAAATGTGCATTTGTAAAATATGCCAATTTTTATTTATAAAAAGAGGCATTAAAAAAAAAGCCAAGTTCTAATTAGATAACTGTCTGATATACCCGGTGTCAAAATAAATACAACACTGCCAACTACTGGACCCTCAGTACCAGGGCGAATACTCCCATGAAAACTACTGGCCAGTAGATGGCAGGAGAGACCGTGAAACTTGCCAAAACAAAATTCCAGATAATCCATGTCTGCCACATTTAAGATGCGTGGAATTTAATAAACGCAAACTGAATTTCAGACATCCTATATATATTACTCTGGAACAAAGATGACAGACAGTGTTTGACATAAACAGTACTCTAATATCAAACAGGAATCGACTGCAGTGATTCCAATTGAAAATAATGGAGGAGCAACCTGAGCATCTTCTGACATTTTTACATAAAACAAACACAATAACAACGTCTATAAACCCAGAGAATATATTCACAAGAGTTTTAGGCACAATATACAAAGAGTTTAATGCTGTTATCCATGTGGAGCGTGATCACAGCATCTCAAATGCGTTTCTTCTGCCGTGAATGTACTGAGGTACCCATAATGCACCTGGGCACAGCATGTCCACACTAAAACCTTCAAAATTAGTGCATTACTTTAAAACTAAAACATATATCTGATATCTTCACTTTATAAAACTTCAGACGTAACGCTAATTTAAATAACTTGTCTGAAATTAGTTTGGTTAAAATTTTAACCATAAGGTAAAACTGTATGTCTCTGGATGACTTGGGTGATATTGCCAGTGTATCAGTATGGGGTCAAAAGAAATGAGCCTTTTTTTGTGACCAGTTCTTCTTTATCTGCAGATGATAGAACTTTTTTGTGACCAGTTCTCCTTTACCTGCAGATGATAGAGCGGCTTCTTCTGGAACCAGCTCTTCTTTGTTTTTAGAGGATAGAACTGCGTATATACTACATAAAGTTACGTCACGTTAGCTGTCTAAAAATTATCGGACCAAAACGTATCGGAAGATAATTGGTTCGATGATGGTTTTCAAAGTTATCTGAAAAGCTAATCCGATAATAAAAACATTGTCTTCGATAATTAGCGATTAGCAGAACCATGCCCACCACTGGGCAAATTATACAGTATTTCTTGTCTTTCTGATGCCTGATTCTGTTTTTTCTCTCTGTTTAAGGTGCAGCTCCATCCACAGATGGGAGTTGTATTTGTGCTGGCAACCCTCCTGTCCTGTGCATCAACAGCATTTCTTGTATATTCATTTTGTGAATTGTTCTGTAGTTTGTGTCTGTAGCATGGCCCAAGCAGAGGGTCACCCCTTTGAGTCTGCTTGAGGTTTCTTCCTCAGAGGGAGTTTTTTTTTTTTTTTTTACCACTGTTGCTCTGGGGGTTAGTAAGGTTAGACCTTACCTGTGTGAAGCATCTTAAAGCAACTCTGTTGTGATTTGGTGCTATATAAATGAAAATAAATTGAAAATTGAAATTGAAAATTGACATTATGTCATCACCTTAGATCAGTACAGTTAGACAGGAAACATCAGAACCCTAAAGAAATGGATTTTTATTCTCATGCAAAAATGTTACCACAGCCAGAGATCTCTTTCCAGCAACTTCCTGACTCCATGAGCGCTTCTCAGGTGTTGTCAAAGGCTGATGAACCAGAGACATGAATGTCACTGCCCGGCATGGCCCACAAAGATGAGGTCACTAAAGCTTTCATCGCCCAAAAAGGTACCTAAGCCGCTGGTGTTCACAATCCCAGCCAACACCCAGTCCATACAAGCACTGAACAGGGTACAATCCAGAACACACTGATGAACTCCAGTTTTCACTGGGAAAAATTTAGAGATTCTCCACCCATTCTGCACAGCACTCACTGTACATGAGCACAGGTTGGGTATGATGTCTAACAACTCCTTGAACATATTGTAGGATGCCCCACAGAGCAGCCTATTTCCAAATAAAATAAGCAGGGCCTCAGTGGTACTAATTTAGTGTAGATGTTGTGTTACGGTCCTGTTAATACAGTTCAGTCTGCCTCCAATTACAGAAGATCCCATTGACCTCATGGACTATAATAAATCTATCTGATCACAGGCACAGGACTGACGTGCTCTGGATAATATAAAATGAGAGGCTTTTGGATGCCAGAGATATGACTGCAGAACCACAGGAAACTCTAGATTGGCACTGCAGTCCCTTTGGCCCATGCTCTCTTTAAATGACTCGCTGAAATTTTAATTCTCTGATCACATTAAGTGCTTTGGGAAGACAAACAAACTCTTGGGTGCACATCTCGGAGGCATCGCTTCTTTGTTGAGGAGGGATATAAAGGTTCTTTGGTGTAGAGATGCGTTTCTTCTTCATCCCGGTATTTTTGGGAGGCTTTGGTTACACCTTTACATAAAATGATGAGTATGTGTGACAGATCATTTCACCACCTGGATATCCTCTCACATATCTCTTAGCAGCATGAAATCAAACAGGTGACAGATCACCACAGGGAGACACAAACACACGCTTGAGTGTCACATTATGCCTCTGAGGACTTTCATTACATTCATCCCCAACCAAGAACCCTGACCCAGACCTTTGCCAGAGCCTTAACCCGACAGCACGTCCTGCCCCAACATGGATATCTCATCTTTAACATGATATAACTCTTCGTATTTCTCTTACACTGACCTCAACTCAAGCCCACTTCACTTCATTGAGTTGCTTTATTGTATGTAGTCAATATGTAAGATTAACCATAAATGTACAAGACAAAATGTTTCAGATTACATGGGCAGATCATGGACAGTGGTGGGCACAGTTCCGATAATCCAATACCAATAATAATCAAAGCTAATGTTTTTGCTAGCAGATTAGCTTTTCAGATAACTTTTAAAACCATCAGCAGACAAATTATCTTCCGATAAATTTAGTTCTGATAACTTTCAGTCCGCTGACTTTTTTTTTTTTGCTGGTAAAGTGAGCCAAGTTTAACGTTTCTAAACCCTAAAATCAAACATTTTAGTCCATCTGTTGTGTGTTTGTGGCTGTCGCCTGCTGATGATGTCATCATTATGCGCAAAACGTGATTGGCTGGTCGACACAGGGAGCATTGTGGGTAGTGTAGTTCAGGTTCACTTTGGACACTACAGTGAGTGTTACCGTCCGCTCGACGCAGAAACAAAATGGACTAATTTTAACATTATTTTATTTTATTTCTTTGTGGCTGACGGCATAATTTAATTGCCAAGACTCGGTGTGAGAGAGGAGAACTCACGGCACAGCTGTGTTACAGAGGGACTTTTCTCAGACACTGTTTTGGATAATCAAGATGCTTTATGTGGATTATTTTATTTAATGAACCCCACTGAAACTAACAGGTAAGAATTTATATTTACTGTTTTACTTTGCCAATCAATGGATTAATGTACGTATTTCAGTTGTTTAAGCCACAGGGTTCAAAATGTGTGAAAAAAGCAGCAGCTTTTAGTTCGTAAATGGTAAATGGACTGCATTTATATAGCACTTTTCCATCTGCATCAGATGCTCAAAGTGCTTTACTATAATGCCTCACATCCACCCCGATATCAGGGTGCTGCCATACAAGTTGCTCACTACACACCAGGAACAACTAGGGGATTAAGGACTTTGCCCAAGGGCCCTTAGTGATTTTACAGTCAGGCTGGGATTTTAACCGAGGATTCTCTGGTCTCAAGCCCAACGCTTAAATGATGGTGTATCTAATACCGAGAAAACTGTGACTTCTAATACTGTGTTTTACTGCTTTTGAAAGATGGGGACAGTGTTTGGGTTTTTTTATGCATTCATTTTTCACGCGTTCTTTTTGTGTTTGTGATCTTTGAATTTACCCAGTGAAACTGGTTTATCAGAAGCAGACAGTGTGATCTGATGTGGCCATGTTCAAATCAATACTAATAGTTATCGGTTATCTGTAATAAAGATAAATTTTTTAGCAGTTTAGCGGTTTTTAAAAGATAACTTTTCAGTTATCGGATTAATGGTTATCGAAGCTAACCTTCTGGTTAGCTGTGCACATGGACCTCCATGTCCCTTGCTCCCCCTCTTGCTGTCCTTGTAGATCTTAGAAACATTGACGGTGATTTTTCTTTTTCCTGGTGGATGCTTGGAACATAATGCTTTGAACTGAGCAAAGATCAGCAGGTCATCATAGACCTAAAGTCAGCAAGATGCACATTTCTTTGCAAACATCCACATTGTCATCATCGTCATAGCAATCCCTTGGTGTTGAGGAAAATAGTCTCTTGAACAATTCCTGGATGGCACAGTGAATGCAGAGAAAATCTACATGCAGGGTCGATCTAGAGACACTTATACATGGGAATGTCGTTGCATGTCAACAAACACAGAATCCTTGACAGATCCTTAGCTTGGTCCAAGGGCTGGGAAATCCCAGATCACGGGGTCTTCTGCAGCCCTCATCTGCCTTCACGATGGGTTACAAGCCATCACCTGCTCCCTTGTTGAGGACCTCTTGTTTCACTAGAGCCCCGTTAACCATCTCCTGTTCAAGGTTCTTGATGGGCCTTCTTGGTTACTGTAGAGGCCATGGGGCACACAAAGTCCCCACCATATTTCACCCCAACAGGCAGTCTCCTACTAAATCTGTTACCCAGGTATCACGATGTGGACTGTTGTGTGTTGGATTGTGACACCCAAACAACCACATCAGTACTAATACAAATTATGAACCAACAATTCCCTTTGCCACCAAGTAAACAAAGTGAAGGCTAAATAAAGATATTTGTAGGGAAGAATAGTCATAATAGTCAGCGACAGCTAACTAGTACCCAGCAAACTGAGTATTTGTCTTCACGTCACCTAGTCAATTCAGTTTCATATAGGTAACATTTCAATAAGGCACCTTATGTAGTGATTTGGTGATATATAAAAAAAGCTGAATTGAATTTATTTATACATATGGCAAATAACATCATACATGTCCCAAAAGTACAACTTACCATCCCCATGAGCAAGCACTCCCTTGGTAATTTATCTAAAGGAATAAACCTCAAGCAGACCAGTCTCGGTGGGGTGACCACCTGCTTGGACCATGATAACAAAGTAAAGGTTAGATGGACGTTGGATAATTCAGATTTTCTTGCACAGCAATCAAAAACTTTGCAGGGTCATCTTCAAGTGTAACAAGTATAAGACATTAGTTAGTTGGGTAACTGCTTCCCACTAGATTTGAATCACCATCTCAGCTTGTTTCCATGTGGAGTCAAAGTCGAAGGCTCCTTGAAAGTTGTGTTTTCTGTCGGAGCAGCAGTCTGGACACCTCGGGTGTCGCGGTGTGATCAGATTTACTATTGTGAAAACTTAAAATCTGTATTTATAGGATATGAACAAATAATCACCATCTTGTACATCTCATTACTCACCAGCTCAAACAGATATACACAAGTTTCAACATCCAATTTGACCTGTGTGTGTTTGCGTGAATTTCATGACAATATTTGTGATGTTTTTTCTTTCGCTACCTTTCCACAGTTTTTCTCAATTTCATTTCCTATGTAAAGAAATAAAGTCGAGCGCACTGAATTTCACCAAACTGTTTTTTGTGCTTTTCTGATCATATCTTATGTTTGGTGTCAGCTGCCAAACCAAACAAACAAAGAAAGAACATCTTTACCCTCTGGCATCCCAATGAAAGCGAGGCCCGCTGAGGTCTGAAGTTCTGGGTTCGTCATTTTTAAGAACAGTCTTGTTCCCTGAATATTTGTTGCTAGTTTTATCCACTTTCAGTCCTCTGGGAGGTTAGAAGTGATGTTTTCATTGGATGATCGTGTAAACAAATGCAACTCAACATGAGGACCCCTACCAGCAGAGCATCATGGGAAGGGAATACAGGCCGAGCCCACACAAGTAGCTGATTTTTAACACCAAGGGCTTAACTTACGTTACGCTTATTCTAAAGTCCACATGTATAAGGAGCGTTGATTTAGTCTGATCAGAGGAAGTATGATTTGGAGAAATGTGCTGAACAAATAATGACGAAGGAAAGAAAATGAACCATGTAAACCGAAAGGATGAATTACAGATTATAGACAATTACAGAAGGATGTGCTACTGATAACAACAACAACAACAACAACAACAGTAATAATAATGATGTGCACTTGAGGCTGGCCTTTAATCCTCAAGTTGCTCCTGGTGTGCAGTTGAGCACTGTGCCCAGGTACAGTGGAATTTGCGTGTGTGTGTGTGTGTGTGTGTGTGTGTGTGTGTGTGTGTGTGTGTGTGTGTGTGTGTGAACACAGTAAAGCACTGTGCATCAGAGAAATGCAATGCATTTAGCATTTGATAAGAATGATCATCATCATTTTTGTATGTACAACAACAGCTCAAAGTGTTTCCTGCCATAGCAAGTTATTTTAAAACACTTACGGGAATTGTTTAAATTTCAAAGTGTTTATCTTTGTAATAACAATAATCAAAACAAAGCTAATAAAGAAACTGTGGAAATAATTTTTTTTTCCAAAATACAATTTTCATTTCAAAGGAATCAGGGTGTCATCTGCATAGCGACAACGTCTTGTAACATTTACAGACTGAAGCACAGTGGACCCAGAACTGATCCTTGTGGCACACCATATGGGGCATTAACTCTGCCCCCCCCCACTCCAAAAAAAAAAAAAAGAAAAAAAAAGGATGTTGTGATAAAATATTTATTTTAGGTTATTAATTTTATTTCTTTCACAGACCATCCATTAATCTCAAAATAGAGAGGAAATACTTTGTACCAGATTCAGCTATGAGCTAATTTTCGGTGTGGAAGGTTCCTGGTTCAAATCCCACCCTGTCACATTTCACCATGTAATGTGGAGTTGCGTCAGGAAGGGCATCCGGTGTAAAAACCTGTGTCAAATCAACATGCAGATCCACCTTGGATCTGCTGTGGAGACCCCAAGTGAAAAGGAGGGAGCAGCCGACGGTACTTATTTTATTTGATCTGCAGTCAACTGAGTAGGTAAATGAAAGAATGAAACACAGAGCAAATGAAAATTGGCACTACAAGAGGCCATGATACTGACCCGGGTCTTCAGCCTCAACATGACAATGTGATTGTTACTGGACTCAACGGACTGCGTCAGCTAAAAGCCAAAGCAGTGTATTTGCACAATAAGTAATGGAATAAACAGATGAAATATTGTTTAGAATATGGACCTCCAAAGTGGGGATTAAAATGACATGATTAAATGTACGGGGATACTTGTGAACGAGTCTGAATTGCTGCAGGAAAAGAAGACTACTGTTTTATTTCACTTGTCATTTGCTGAATATTAACAGTTTTCTTGGAGCAGTTTCAGTCAAACCTCCAAGATTTGGTTAAAATAAACAATCTGTAGTTATTTTTATGTGCAGTTACACTCTTTCTAAGGCAACAATTTGATTTTTTTTTAAGTTTACCTCTTTGTAGTGGCAGTCAAGTGCAGATTTGAAATGTGTCTTTTGCTTGTTTTTGTAAAAGGTGACAGAAATCTGAAGCTGAAGCTGGCAGTGCTTTTGACCCCTCAGTGGTATTATGTGATTACACTTCTGGCAGCCAAACAATAAGACGGCACAGAAGAGCCGGGACGGCAGCGAGACATTTTCTGAGATCACATACCTTTCTGAGTGAATGAATGAAATACTGAAAACCCAGCAGAGCACATAACTTAGAGAAAAAAAGTCAATATTTTGGGAATAGACTAGAAACTATACAAATCATTGTAAATGTTGCAATCAGGATGCAATTTAAAAATTTCCCACCTTTTAATTAAAAAATTTTACACCTTTTTATTAATGCTAAAATCATCATTCTTTCCTTAAATTAGGTACACAAAAAAATATGTACGCAAGATATTTTAAGCAACAACATTGTTACAGGTACGAGGTGCACCAAGGACGTAGCACTTCAACATTCTGAACAGTGAGAACACAACCCAGGAATATTAACAATGTACAGTGGTCCCTCGCTATAATGCCGTTCACCTTTTGTGGCCTCACAGTTTCGCAGATTTTTTTTAGTGCAATTTTGCATGCTTTTTTTTTTTTTTTTTTTTTAACAGCACATTGTGCTCTGCGTACACTCTTCAGCGTGCACTGGGGCGGTTTGCAGCCGAGTGTGAAGCGTCCGGGATGAGGATCAGCACCTCCAAATCCGAGGCCATGGTTCTCGACCGGAAAATGGTGCTTTGCCCTCTTCAGGTCGGTGGAGTGTCCTTGCCTCAAGTGGAGGAGTTTAAGTATCTTGGGGTCTTGTTCACGAGTGAGGGACGGATGGAGCGTGAGATCGATAGACGGATTGGTGCAGCATCTGCAGTGATGCGGTCGCTGTATCGGACCGTTGTGGTGAAGAGAGAGCTGAGTAGGGGGGCAAAGCTCTCAATTTACCGATCGATCTACGTTCTGATCCTCACCTATGGTCATGAGATTTGGCTCATGACCGAAAGAACAAGATCGCGAGTACAAGCGGCCGAGATGAGTTTCCTCTGCAGGGTGGCTGGGCGCTCCCTTAGAGATAGGGTGAGGAGCTCGGTCACTCGGGAGGAGCTCGGAGTCGAGCCGCTGCTCCTCCACGTTGAAAGGAGTCAGTTGAGGTGGCTCGGGCATCTTTTCCGGAGTATCCCAAAATGTTTTGTGCGCTGGGAAGGGAGGCTTGATTATGGCT
This sequence comes from Thalassophryne amazonica, assembly GCF_902500255.1. Classification (NCBI taxonomy): domain Eukaryota; kingdom Metazoa; phylum Chordata; class Actinopteri; order Batrachoidiformes; family Batrachoididae; genus Thalassophryne; species Thalassophryne amazonica. The sequence goes on from NC_047109.1 coordinate 113,985,806, forward strand.
CAGCTTAATGCTAACTTTAACATTAAAAGTGCCACAGACACGTTAAGGCATTAGCATCGACCCCATTTTAAGTTATAAAATACATCTATCAACTGTTTCATAAGACCATAACAGGTCGGTTTAACATAAAAAAAAAGGTAAATATTACTCACAGACATATGCTCTTTAAGGTTTTAGCGGGGAAAAATTAAGATAAAGTGAAATAAATCAAAGAACCATCAAAGCAGCAGATCGAAGATTGAAGCACTTCTTCATTGGTTCAAGGTTCAAAGCAAAGCCGCGCTGTAGAAACAGTTGATTATACAGACCCGCTGCAGCGTCTGTAATCAATGTAGAGAAATGAGAATTTTCCTGATAAACACCCCCAAAAACAACGGCCACTCTGAAGGACCGATAAGGGAATTGTTAAGCAAAAAGGCTATTGATGTCGGTGGATAAAATTTTTTTTTAAGGATACCCGAAATGCAACCCTAACAACAACACGCTTTTTTTTATTTAATAAAACTCACATTAAAGATTCACAATTATCTTAGTTAAACACCTAAATACATATTTTGGTTGAACTCATCTCCATAACGACGCAATGTTGCACACAAGTTGCTGCAAACGCTTTTTTACTGTTGTGAAAGTGTAGGTACACGGACCCACAACAGGGGGCGCAAATGAACGGACAATGGAGGAAGTCAAATCACAAAGCTTTACTGTTGTGAACACGCACAACAAACACAACAGATTACAATTATAGCAGTAAGCCGAATTCCAATGGTGTCGTGTGGGCAGGCTCGACGATAGGAGACGTCTGTCCGAGTCGAACCGGAACCATCCGATTTCCTCTGCCACCGAACCCCGGGAATACTGGAGCCGCCAAGTCCCGAACTCCCAGGTGGCCACTGCCTCCGCTCGTCGGATCCGGTACTGCTGGCAAGGAACAGAAACAGTCAGATGTGGGTGCGGCCGCACCCAGCAACACACAAGGTGGAAACACCACCTCCACCTCTACTCAAAAACAGCACTGTAGGATTGGAATGTGAGTACTTATCCAACCACGTCCAATACGGTCTTCAGCTGACCTAAGCACAAGCAACAAAGTATTACTTCTCTGAATAACACAACTGGCTGAGTTCATTACCTCCTTAGTAGAGCGATATCTCGGCAATGAGGTGGAGATGCCGTCCTGCTGATATACCTCCCTGGTGATTGATATCAGCTGTCTCAGGTGATGGGTGACAGCTGTCACCCTGGCTACTCCTGTGAGGCGGCAGCGCCCTCCGATGTCTGGAGCCCGCACTCCAGGCAGGGCGCCCTCTGGTGGTGGTGGGCCAGCAGTACCTCCTCTTCAGCGGCCCACACAACATTTTACACTGACAACGAAATCTCGGCCTCCCCAGTAAGAACGTGATTACATGCAAGATTCGTCATAGTGCCGTTATCTTTGACTTTTACTTTCTGTGTCAAAGGAATGTGAGATTTTGTGGGATATCCCCGGTGCCACGAGCAATTTCTGTAAAAAATCTAAATGGTAACATGATTTAAAAAAAAAACAACAACACTTTTTACATTCAAGACTCAGTGATAAAGTCGGGGTCCTTCACCACAGGTGATGGGGCACACCGACCCTCAGCTGCTACTGGGACAGGAGGTATGTCAAAAACAGTCTTTAACTGATTCTTGAATTGTATATATATTCAAGAGTGGCGTTAGCGTCCTTAGCCTCAGCCCACACCAGAGCTCTGCCTGACAATAATCCAATCACATTTTTTTTTTAGCTGTGTCATTTGAAACGGCAAGTGGTCTCTGCCTAAAAAACCTGGCTGAATTGTGTCTGCTGTCTGTCATAGTGGCTACTTCATTCTGTTATGCACATGCATAAATTGGGCTCCAAAATGAGGACAACAACACACTAAGTGAAATAAATTATTTTATTTACCAAACGAGAAGAGTTAAAGTCCAAAAACTAAGGATCTGTCCAAAGTGTACCGCAGACAGGTGGCGTGGCTGGGTGCAGCCGGCACAGGAGGTGCATCGACGAATTTGCGAGGAGTGGATGAATGAGCCGGTCTTTCAAACTACAGCAGAGTAGATGATTGAATGCAAGTGCAAGAGGCTGACTGGTCAGCCACACCCACTGCATGGAAATGTCATAACTAGACATTTAATCACGTTAATTTCTTGCTTCACCACTGGTTCGACTTAGCCCTGTACTTACCTGCATCTGTTTCTTTTTTTTGCAAGATTACTCTTCAAAATCCTGAGTAGAATAATCAATACCATTAAACTCACTCACTCGCTCACTCACTTACCATCAACTGCTTATGCCAATTAAAGGTCATGGGCAGGGTGGGGGGGAGCTGGAGCCTATCCCCGCAGTCAGGCGGGGTGCACCCTGGACAGGCCGCCAGTCTGTCGCAGGGCGAAATAAAACCAAACACTGTGGAATTGCAGTGGTGCACTGCAGTTGCATCAAGAAGGGAATCCAGTGTAAAACTTGGGCCTAACCAACCGCATCCTGGATATCAGCCACCCAGGCAGTCCAGTGGTCTTTCTCCACCTACTATGGAGTATCTGTCTGTCTCTCACAGCCAGGTGAAACATGGACGTCCCCTTGACCTTCACCAACCACTGGTGTTCTCATTGCTGAGGCACCTGAATGCTGGATTATACACAGAGAAACTCACCACATGGCCAAGATGTCAGAACAGAGTGCAACAACAGTGCAACGGATACTCTTCATCGAAAGTAGAGTACTTTCCTCCAACTGATGTCATTCTACGTAGTGGTCTCAAACTCATTCCAGAAAGGGCCGAGAGGGTGCAGGTTTTCTGTGCATCCACCCACTCCACCAGGTGGTTTCACCAATTAACTGATTCCATCTGCTCAAAGTGATGTTAATCTGTGAAATCACCTGGTGGAGTGGGTGGTTGCACAGAAAACCTGCACCCTCTTGGCCCTTTCTGGAATGAGTTTGAGACCACTACGGAAGTAGAATGGAGGATTGGAATCAGTTGGAGGAAAGTACTCTACTTTTGATGAAGAGTATCACAATCAATTGAATTTTGTTATTGATGAGGTTGATTTTGTAAACTTTTACAAAGAAAGATGGGGATTGTTAAAAATTATTTCCTTATTTTACATTTCAATTAATTTCTCGAAAAAATTCAGCAGAAATTTACCAGAAACACATTTTTAATGGGGAAGAAGATTCCATTACATTTTGGTGCTGATCAGGTTAAAGGTGGGGATCCTGGATCATTTTAATGATTCAAACTTACAAACCTATACAGAAGAATTGAGTACTTTTCAACATCTCCCTCTATTTCTTTATATAGTTTCATCAAATTTTCATGAAATTTGGTGGAATGACAAACTTCATCATTGGTTTAAAAATTGTGGATTCTGGAACAGTTCTTTAGATTTTACAAATCCGAATGGAGAATTTTCAACATTTTACCCAATTTTGTTAATTTTTTTTAATCAAATCAACATGAAATTTGGTGGACTGAATTTTTTTCAAGATAAACATCCCACTACATTTTATTTGTGTTTGGTTTACGCACGTGGACACTCGATAATTCCATTAACCTTTACAAAGCAGGATGGCACATTTTCAACATTTGACTCAATTTATTGAAATATTTTCATGAAATCTCCATGAAATCGGGTGTAATGACAAATAGTGTTAAGAGGAAGATTTCATTAACTTTTGCTGTTGTCTGTTGATGAGGATACTTGATAATTTTGTTAACTTTGACCAAGTGAGATGTAATTTCTGTGTGTCATTTTCATCGATTTCTAAAAATCTCATCGATCATCTTTAAAGTGAAATTGTGTGCTGATATGTGTAAGGGTCTGGATTTGCTACAGCAACAGGACAGCGGCAACAGTCACAAAATTGCCGTCCTGAACAAAAATGGCCTACAAACATAAAACCATGTTGCACATCACAGTACAAAATCACAGATTTGCTGATGTTCGGCAGAAGAACGTGCTCTCTGAGCGCCTTTCTCCTTTGCAATCAGATGAACTGCACAGTACGCAAAGCGACTTGTTGCATATCATGAACCAGCTAATCATCACAAATCTGGCAGCTGAATAAAACTGAATCTGACCACAATGACGCGTCTGATGGGCCGTTGCTGGGGCGTGTGGTGGTTCTTCTTCTGTGCTGGTGGAGAACAAACATAAATCTTCTTCAACAATCTGTTTTCCATCATACTTATTCACAGGGGACATCTCCAAGTGGTCTTTACCCTTTCTGTCAATGGCTGCCCTCATCCATCAATTTCATAGAGAATTATACCCCAGATCGATGTAGTTCACGACCGCTGAGCATTTGTCGAGGCCTGGCGGAGGCTCCAGGGCGGGGAGGAGGGTCGGGCGGATGCTTCACCGCCGGATCTCAGAGGTTTTGCGGCATGTCTTGCTGGCCGGCTGCTCACTCCTCGATACGTTATGTGGTGTTTTTAATCTGCCATTTGGTTATTGTCACCGCTGCTGCAACTGAGCCACAGCAGGAAATGCAAAAAATAATGACACAGGAATTTAAACACGTGGTTTGCAAATGTTGCCGAAGGAGTTGCTCAGTAAAAATCTGCATTGCAGCACCTTCAAAAACTAAATAATTTTGACCAGAGAGATGCAAATAAAGTGCGAGGGTCAAGGCCTTATGGGGGCATTATGGGATATTTATTAATACCTTTGCACACGGCCTGACAAAGATGTACAGGCTGCATAATAGAGCTATGAAGATCGGCAGCACAATGCATAATTGCTCCTTCTGAAACATTGATGAATTAAATTAGGAGGTGGGTGGGATCAAATTCATAAATCAAATTACAGAACCTTCGCTCCTGCAGTGGCAGACTTGCTTTAAGGTTGCAGGCGGCCTAACGTAAATGAAGTCGGAATAATTATGTGCGTCTTCTCACTGCAGCATTGTCTCCAATGAATTTTTTACAAAGGCAACCATTAGCTACAATCTAATACCATTTAAGGCCGAGCAAAACTGAATTATTAAATCTGTCAGCCAATATCCTATTACAGGCTGTAGCTTATGAATAGTTGATTTGATTTTGTATAATTGACCAGGCTTATTGTACAGTCAGTACCGTGGCAGCTTGGGTTTGTGAGATGATGCACGAGCACCGGGTGCAAAGGGCAGGCCCCCGTCAGGTTCACTGAACTGCAGCTGGTTTGTTTTTGCACAGGTGGGATCTTATGACCTGTCATATTTGCCTTGTGTGTGCAGCGGTCGGATATCAGGAAGAGGCTGCACACGTCTAGAAGGGCGGGACTGTTAGAAGCATTTAATTTAATGATGATGCCAGTTTTTGAAATCCTCACCCACCCCAAATATGCAAATGTGTCTCCTGCACACACACACACACACACAAACACAAGCACACACTCAGCTCAGGCATTAAGTCCTCAACCTGGACTGGGCTTGTGAAGAATATTGGCATGTACACGAGATTGATGAAAATTACCTTAGGAGCATTTATTTCTTCTAATACCACTGAAAGAAGAGTGTGCACTCAGGAGATATTTGATCTGAATTAGGGAAACTGATGAAGCAATTGATTAATTGGAATTCAAGCCATCAGTCACCGGAGCTATCACCAGCATCATTTACATTCCAAACAATCAGCTGATGGCCCAATAGGACACTGAGTATTAATACGCAGATGTCAATGTGATACCGTCACATCGCCGCCGACCCGAACTGACAAGTACGGCAACACGCTGACGATTTGCTCCATCAAACTTTCATGTATTTTGAGATGCAACACCATTTCGTTTGTGAAATTATAATCTGATACATAGGCGGTTCCAGGGTTGGGTTTGATGGTGCTGTAACCCCTCCGCCCCGCCCAACTCTCCCACAAACAATTTTAGTCAAATGACATTCGAAGTCCTTTGAACTTTGGGACATCCTGTGTGTGTGCATCAGAGTCCCTAAGGGTGGGGCAGGACTGCTGAAGTTGGTGATTGAGCTGAGATGGTACTCCTCCGGGTCCCACTGCACTGTGAGGTCTATTTGAAGATCGCCACTTTTACCAGCCCCTAACCGATCTGGACCGAGCGTCCAGAGTACCTGTGAGATGTTGTTTATGCCCTGCTCTGCATCCAGATGATTGCTACCAGCTAATTTCACCTGGTGTTATTTACATCAGGGATCTTATCCGTTTGCTTATCCAAGGAGAGCAAAGATCTAAGCAGGAAACCACATTTCCATATCTCATCCTGAGATATGGGCATTCATGTATTTTGAACATGAACTTTGTACATGACACATTTGTGCCAGACTGGCAGTTTCTTGCATAAAACTAGAAGGGCACTCAGAGCGCATTCCTCCGCCATGCAACATATCAATATTGAAGGATGTGGAATCACAAAAGGGCAAACTATTACATTATGCTATATTCCAGAGTTTAATCTGGATCATCACCAAATTTTAATCGATTGATCCTGGACATATTTCCCATCATTCCACCAAAGTTGGTTCAAATGCGTTCAAAACTTTTCGAGTTATCCTGTCAACAGACAGACAGACAAATGCCGGTGAAAACATAACCTCCTTGGTGGAGGTAATTACAAAGCAGGAAAGTACAAAATATGAATGAATACAAAATCTACAGATGTCCCTGATAAAACAATTCAACGTTTATCTAGATACCTGGACGATTCACTGCCTTAAAAAAAATCTGACCTTTGACCGGTTTATTGTACATTTACGTCAGTCTGGGTGTCTGCATATTGATGTAGTTGTGTCTTTTACTGTACGATTTCTGGTTCGTATCTGGGAATTTTTACACCCTAAATGAAAAAAAAAAAAAAAGATTTTAGAAAATAAATGAACCCTGTGAGTCAGATTATGAGCGGTGATGGTACATGAGTAACCTTTAGCTTAGTTTCCAGACTGCAAATAGTTTGTGTTCTCTTGCTTTGGCACAAATTCAGAGACAGGAACATGAATTACATGGCGGGCTGTATGATTCACAGAAGGCGCTGATTGTTCTTTCAAAGTGCCCATTACAGAGGCCTATCATTGCAGCATCAAGCCCTCCTTCCCATTGACAGTGCTGACGTTTTCCCGCTTGGCCTGAGCCCCCTACTGACAGCAACGCCAGCAACACCCCCCTCGCCCCCTCGCCCCCTCTCTCTCCCGCTCTCACACTGCTAGATTTTGCTGAAGAAGTTAGTCATTAGTTGAAACAGCAGAGTGTTGTAATGAAATCTGCACGCCACATCGATACTGTTTACTGTTGCCGGTTTGCTTTGCTCCGTGCTTTTTTAATTTATTTGTTTGCTTTGCAGCCGCAGCAGCGGCGTCACGATAATGATGTTTGGCCTCACTGATGTGAGGGCGATCGCTCAACCTGACATACAGTACGAGCCGTCTCAACATTTTAAATCCAACTAAAATATAACAGCATTTTTGCAGAATTCCGTAAGTCACTGTTCACCAACACAGTGGAGCTGAAAGAAATATCAAGACGTCCTTGTCGTGGAGACTTCAGGGGAGTTTAACAAAAATGTCACATTAAGCACGTATATGGTGTGTGTGTGTCTGTCTGTGTCTTTATGTTTGTATTCAGTACTCTGTCCTTTCTCTGTAAACCTTTATGTGTTATTTTGCTCGTGTCCCTTTTTGTATTTGATGTCTTTACTTCTGTGTCTGTCATTCATGTGTGTCCTCTTTGTGGGTTGTCCTTGGTCTGTCTTCCCATTTGTCTCTGTGATCTGTCCCCTGTCTGTGTCTTATTGTCTTTGTCATTAATTGTTTCTCTGTGTTGTCCCCTGTCTTCTCCCCGTCAGTCACGCCTGAGTTCCATATTAGTTTTTCTGCTTTTGTTCCTTCATGCGGCTTTGGTTATTATTTCATTCTTCAATTTCAGTTCAATTTATTTTCATTTATATAGCGCCAAATCACAACAGAGTTTCACACAGGTAAGGTCTAACCTTACCAACCCCCAGAGCAATGGTGGTAAGGAAAAACTCCCTCTGAGGAAGAAACCTCAAGCAGACCAGACTCAAAGGGGTGACCCTCTGCTTGGGCCATGATACAAAGATAAATTACAAAACAATTCACAGAACAATTCTTGGACGAATATACAAGAAATGCTGTTGGTACACAGGACAGGAGGGTCGCCAACAGAAATACAACTCCCATCTCTGGCTGGAGCTGCACCATAGAGAGAAAAAACAGAATCAGGCATCAGAAAAACAAAAAATACTGTATAATTTGCCAGCATTGAACAACAAGAAAAACAGAAGAAATACTAAGGTGATCGCTGGCCGCTAGAGCTAAACTTCACTAAAAGACCCAGAATTTAGGTAAAGTTTAGGCTGCGGCCCGCTCCAATTACTAATAAAATGAATTAAAAGAGTAAAAAGCGTAAAACAAAACTGTACCAGTATGCTAGCCATATGAAAGGGAAAATAAGTGCGTCTTAAGTCTGGACTTGAAAATCTCCACAGAATCTGTTCTTAGATGAATTTGGTGCGTTCATCTCTAACTTGTCAACTAGTGCAGATAACATTCTGATCATTGGTGACTTTAACGTTCTGCTTCTTGTTATAGTTAATTATTCATTGCCTCTTTATTTATTCTCAGTCTGTCTGTTTGCCAGTTTTTCCACTGTTGCACTTCATTCTTTTTTTGTTGTTGTTGTTCTATATTTATTTTAGTATGATGTAGTTTTTGGATCGGTGTTTTGGTTTTGTGATTTTTCTTCTTCTTCGTTATGTTTCAGTTACGGTCATGTTTTTGTTTCTGCTTATCTTTAGATGTCTGTGTAGTTTCTATCACCTTTTGTTGTTAGTTGTCACTTGACCTTTGACCCTGTCACATACCCATTCTCTATTTGTTTACCAGTTTGTTTGTATTTAAGTAGCGCCTGTGTCTTTGTTCATTTGCTGGTTCCTTTACATTTGTCCATCGCTCCCGTTGCTCTTGTTGGTCTCACGTTGCTTCCTCTCTTCCTACGTACCCTGAACTTTGACTGTCACCTCCTGTTGCCGCTGTAGTTAGTTCTTGTGTAGACTCAGTGTTTTGGACTCCTTTGTTGTGTTTTGTGTTGAACTCTTTTCCCACGTTCCCTCATGTCACATGGTAGGACAGTTTGTCACTTTAAACATTACACTATTAAACAACCTCGGGTCTTGAAAACTTCCCTGTTGTCTCATTGCTGCCTGCTTTTCGGGTTCTTTTTTTTTTTGCCTTTGCTAAAATACAACATACAGGGTGTTTCAGAAAAAAAAAAATCTAATTATCTAATTACTAATTACTTGAAAATCTAATTACTTGACCAGTTTTCATTCAAATTATCTCAAATTTTCACAGCATTTGTAGAAACGACTAAAAGTTCTGTCTTTAATGTTTTGTTTTTTTCTTTTCAGGTATAGAAATGCCATTCACTGGAAAAGAAAAGGTGTTTTTTGTGTGTGTGTTAGAGCATGGTCGAATACAGCTGAACATTTGTGCATTTGTGAGAGAATTTGCCAAAATTACTGCAATGCAGATTTGGACATGGCACAAAAAACTGAAAGAGAAAGGCATTCTGTGTTCCGTGTCACAGGCAGTGTGCATATTGAAAACTTGTGAAATCATCAGTGGTGGGCACAGCTAACCAAAAAGTTAGCTTCGATAACAGATAATCAGCTAACTGAAAAGTTATCTTTTATAAAGCTAAACCGATAAACCACCCAAAAATGTATCGGAAGCTACAGCTAACCGATTCCTTCCAGTATTATCTCCAGTACACATGCAACTACTAACAAGCTGATTTTGAGTTTTAACACCACGATCACTTCTGGTAGCATCAAAGGCGATCACAGACCCAAACAATGAGTCAGTACTTCTGTCAATGTGCATCCTGCTCCTGCTGGAAGCTCCTGTTTACTACATAGCTTGCAGCAGTGAAGCAGTTGAGAGAAGCAACGAAGCTCAACTCTCTACTCTATAACAGCGTTGCCGTGAGGTGGAGGTCTGAGCAGTGCTGACTTATGGTTTTGATTTATAAATAAAAAAATTAATGCTGATAGAATAACATATATCTTTTAATTTTAAATAATGCACTAATTCTAAAGTTTTGTAACAAACACAGACAGATGCCAAAGGGATTATGGGTAAAATGTGCCTCCGCTAACACTGATTGGTTGAGTCTTTCATTCTATGTAAAAACCAACACTTTAATGTGAGGTGTGTGTTGGTGTTTACATATAAATGTGCTTTTGCAAAATATACCATTTTTTTATTTGCAAAAAAAAAAAAAAAAAGTAATTTGCAAAACAAAGCCAAGTTGTAATTAGAAAACCATCTGCTATAACCAGTGTCAAAATAAATAGAACATTGCCATCTACTGGTGTCCAGACACTCAGTACTTAGGGCGAATACTGCCATGAACACTACTGGCCAGTAGATGGCAGTAGAGACAGTGGAAACGTGCTAAAACAACTATTCCAAATAAATAATCCGTCTGTGTCTACTACGTTTAAGATGCGTGGAATTTAATAAACGTAAACCAAATTTCAGACATCTTATATGTATTACTCTGGAACAAAGAGGACAGTCAGTGTTTGACAAAAGCAAGACATTAAAGAACAAAAAGCTCACAATGATTCCAGTTGAAAATAATGCAGAAGCAACCTGAGCTTCTTCTGGCATTTTTACATAAAACAAACACAATAACAACATCTATAAACCCAGAGAATATAGTCACGAGAGTTTTATGCACAATATACAAAGGGTTTAATGTTGTGGTCTGTGTGGAGCGTGATCAGAGCATGTCAACTGCATTTCTCCTGTCGTGGATGTACTGAGATTACCCATAATGCAATGGGCACAGCATGTCCACATTAAAACCTTCAAAATTAGTGCATTACTTTAAAAGTAAAACATATATCTGATATTTTCAGTTTATAAAACTTGATGCTAATTTAAATAACTTGTTCAAAATTAGTTAGGTTAAAATTTTAACCATAAGTTAAAACTGTATGCCTCTGGATGACTTGGGTGATATTGCCAGCAAACTAGTATGGGATCAAAAGAAATTAGTTTTTTTTTCTGTAAGCAGTTTTGCTTTCTCTGTAGAGGATAGAGCAGTTTCTTGTCAAACTAGCTTTCCTCTGTTTGCAGAGGATAGAACTGCCCATCCACTACACTCAAATCTTTGATGTCAGACTTTATAAATGTTAGCAGTCTAAAAATTATTGGACCAAGGTTTATTGGAAGATAATTCCGCTGATTGTTTTCAAAATTATCTGAAAAGCTAATTTGATAATGAAAACTTTAGCTTTGATAATTAGTGGTTAGCGGATTAGCGGAACTGTGCCCACCACTGGAAATCATTCATGAAATTCACACATCTTTGAATTTCTCATTCAAATTTTGAAGAATAAATCTTGTGCTTAACATTAAATGGACTGCATTTATATAGCGCTTTTCCATCTGCATCAGATGCTCAAAGCGCTTTACAATTATGCCTCACATTCACCCCGATGTCAGGGTGCTGCCATACAAGGCGCTCACTACACACCGGGAGCAATAGGGGATAAAAGGCCTTGCCCAAGGGCCCTTAGTGATTTTCCAGTCAGGCGGGGATTTGAACCCATGATCTTCTGGACTCAAGCCCAACACCTTAATCACTAGACATGTTACCCACCGACACGTTAATCCTGATGGAGAACTTCAAAAGAATCACGACTGTGTTGAAGCGATTGCGTAGACACGGAGTGACGGAGCAGGAGAAGCATAAAAGGACCTTTATTGTCAATACAAAGCGTCACTTTTATAGCCATGAGGTAAGCCACCAAGACACCCAGGAGAGTCCTGAAGGAGCTTCTGTGGCTGACTGGAGGAAATCTGCAGCTTCATGGTGGAGTGGAGAGAAGCTTTTAAAGTTTTTAGGTTTAATGATAGTGTTGAATACCTTTGCACGTGTTGGCCGCCCATTGGTTCACCTCACCTGGAGGCTTTTGCCTTGATAAAAGTTTGTTCATATTTCAGCCGAAAACCAATTTTTCTGCCTTTTAAGGTGTAATAAATTTGAAAAATACCATTGAAAAGATTGAATAAGAAATTTTTTTCTGATTGCAGATGAACTTTAATCCTCATTACAAGTTTCTCACATCTCTCTCTGAATTCCTCGTGTTCCGGTCGGTTAGCCTGCTGACTGACTGGGACCACTTCTTGTCGCGCTGAATGGATCCTTTTTTCCCCCGAAGTTGAAGCTCTAATTAAGTAGCGAGGCTGCTAAGTTACAGAGAAACAGCCAGCAGACAAACTGCACGGCAGCAGTGGCGGCGGCGGCGGTGGCCGGCCCACTCGCTGTGATCGTTTCCTCAGACGGGTGTCAAAACAGCCCCAGTCTGCCTCCCATCAAGCCCCCTGCACACAAATAGGAAGTGAGCTTCTGAAAGGAGAGATTAAAGTTTTCTGGGAGCGCTGCTGGCAGCTGCACATGCCCTGAAGATAAACTTTATCCGGCCGCATGTGCAAAACCTTGCTGGAGCCATTTGTCATCTTCTGAAGTAATACATTTCCAAGTGGCTTGGACTTCAGACAAGAACATGTGACCAGCCACCACAATGTGGTCCACTAGCGGAGAAGGAAAGAAAAACTTGCCGTCAAACTTGTCAAAGAAAACAACACTTGCCTTTTGATATTTAAAAGTGAATAGTCCATGCACACGGGAAATGATGGATGCATTAATTCATTCATTAATTAAAGCTGTACGGCTTTTCAGATTTCACAAAACTAAAAAAAAAAATTGTTTCTTCTAAATTCAAACACGATAATGTCAGTTGACTTTTTGTAACGTTGCAAAATTACAGCTCATTATAATGAAGAGATTTTGAGATTACCTTTGACCTGACCCACTTGCTTGATGCGTGTTTGCGGGGTGTGCATGCTAACTTCTGTAAGATGTTTTGTAAATCCCTTCAGAGGTGTTATCTGATTTCAAAAACAGCATTTTTAGATTTAGTAGCGTTTAATTGTCACTACCTTTAACAAAACATATGAGAAACATGTTAGATTTATACAGAAATAAGGGTTTTTTGGAGTGTTGGAGTCTTGATTGGCTGTCGATGTGTACTTCCCAGCATCTTCACGCAGCTCGGGGAAACCCCCAGGTGATCTATGATGTTGCTATTAAATGTAGGTGACACCGTCTGATCACTTGAATTTCTCCCCTTCAGGGGTTGAAATTCTAAATTGTTCCCAGACAGCAAGAATTTTGATCATCTTGACAAAATAATATTATGAATCCCTTATTCAAATGCTAAGGAATAAAATTATAGTTGTTCCAAAGAAAATTATTTGTTGGACTTAAAGCTTAAAAAAAACAAAGGCCGTACAACTTTAATGAATGAATGACCTAAGCCTAACTCGGTTGCACTAGAGTCTGTGGTGGAGGTGTTGGAGAGGAGGATGCTGAGGAAGCTGTCTAACAAACTGTGTGATCAAAAGCTGATGATTCATCTCAGTCTGTTGGACAGAAATCTGTGTTTTCATGGGTTCATCCTGTTTGACCCACTGTGACTCTTCAGCGAATCAAACAGTTCATGTTTCCATTTTTTTTGTTTAACTATACATGCAAAGTTTCAATATTCTAAATATCCAGTTACACTGAAGTGCTATTCCACTTAACCAGGTCGGCATTCAGACAGGGAGAGCCAGACACACACACGCGCACACGCGCAAACACACCGTGCCAATCCCAACCGTGTGCCAGCTGGCCATCTGGTCAGAACATGATCATCATATGCAATCTGCCCACCCAGGCTGGCAGTGATTCACCCGACTAACACTCCAATTACCCTCATCATGCCAACAGTACAGCACAAAACCAAACAGCGCACACCACAATGGGACCCACCTGTGCAGGGGCGGAGCTATTAGCAGACAGACGTGTAAAGAGAGATAAATATGTCATAGAAATTGAGACCTTCAACTCTGCAATTAGACGCATGTGCAGACAGTAAAACAACAGATTATCCTTCGCATTGCAGAGTGGAAAAGTGAGATCGGACATCTTACGGTTCAGTTCATCTCACCCACATCATCACCATGGATTTAGGCAAAGGTCGCGACCTCTCAGTAATCAGTAAGCAAACATGGTCAGTGTTCACCGAGGACACATATGTATTTGCTGATGCAAACATAAAGCAGTGATTTGAGGGTGTGCAATACCTCAGATACAACAAAACCATCATCTTCTCAGCCCAACTCTGCAAACCTGAGGAGATATTAGCTCAGCAGATAAGAGAATATTTACAGACGAATCCTGCAAATGGTGATACAAGCATTAATTCGGCACAAATACGCCTTAGACATTCCTCTTTAAAAAAAAAATGACAAGCCACTTAAATTTTTAATCAGCGATCAGGTAGGGGTCAGTTGAAGAATTACACATGGGTAAGAATTAAAATATGCTCCAATCATATTGAAAACTACACCACATTATTTGCCTGATCATAAAGATTCCAAAAAGGTATAGTTTGGATTATCTGTGAATGAATGTGGAATATGGAGTTATGGGATAAAACAGAAAAAATGGTGACAAAGGTCAGTTTCAGTTTGTAGAGGGGACAAAATTTAAAGATGCTCCAATTTTGATAAAAAAAAAAAACAAAAAAAACATGCAAAGTATTGTTTGAGTTAACAGAATTTTAATAAAGGAATAGTTTGCCCCACCTGTCATGCTTAGTTATCATGTTACATATGTAACATATGTCACATGTCACAGAATCCAATGGACGTTGAACTTGTTTGACCTTTACTTTGGAGACCAAACCTTCAACACAGTCAAAACTATTCCATTTTTTAATCCTTTTATTTCAACCAATAATGGAAAAACTTAAAAACTTAAAGATGTGTGAATGAGCCTGGATATTTCAGAAATTAGATAAATGTGCTGAGGGAATCAGTACAATTAAAAATAAGAAGCACTGGATCAAGTACAGGCACACCGCAACAGTGCAGGGACACCGCAACAGTGCAGGGACACTGTAACAGTGGAGGCACGCCGCAACAATGCAGAGACACCGCAACAGTGCAGGGACACCGCAACATTGGAGGCACACCGCAACAGTGGAGGCACGCTGCAACAGTGCAGGGACACCGCAACAGTGGAGGCATGCTGCAACAGTGCAGGGACACCACAACAGTAGAGGCACGCCGCAACAGTGGAGGCACGCCGCAACAGTGCAGGGACGCTGCAACAGTGGAGGCACACCGCAACAGTGCAGGGACACCGCAACAGTGGAGGCACGCTGCAACAGTGCAGAGACACCGCAACAGTGCAGGGACACCGCAGCAGTGGAGGCACGCCACAACAGTGCAGGGACACCACAACAGTGCAGGGACACTGCAACAGCGCAGGGACACCGCAGCAGTGGAGGCACGCCGCAACAGTGCAGGGACACCACAACATTGGAGGCACACCGCAACAGTGGAGGCACGCTGCAACAGTGCAGAGACACTGCAACAGTGGAGGTACACCGCAACAGTGGAGGGACACCGCAACAGTGGAGGCACGCCGCAACAGTGCAGGGACACCGCAACAGTGGAGGCACGCCGCAACAGTGCAGGGACACCGCAACAGTGGAGGCACGCCACAACAGTGGAGGCACACCGCAACAGTGCAGGGACACCGCAACAGTGGAGGCACGCCGCAACAGTGCAGGGACACCGCAACAGTGGAGGCACGCTGCAACAGTGCAGGGACACTGCAACAGTGCAGGGACACCGCAACAGTGGAGGCACGCCACAACAGTGGAGGCACACCGCAACAGTGCAGGGACACCGCAACAGTGGAGGCACGCTGCAACAGTGCAGAGACACCGCAACAGTGCAGGGACACCGCAGCAGTGGAGGGACACCGCAACAGTGGAGGTACACCGCAACAGTGGAGGCACGCCGCAACAGTGCAGGGACGCTGCAACAGTGCAGGGACACCGCAACAGTGGAGGCACGCCACAACAGTGGAGGCACACCGCAACAGTGCAGGGACACCGCAACAGTGGAGGCACGCTGCAACAGTGCAGAGACACCGCAACAGTGCAGGGACACCGCAACAGTGGAGGCACGCTGCAACAGTGCAGAGACACCGCAACAGTGCAGGGACACCGCAGCAGTGGAGGCACGCCGCAACAGTGCAGGGACACCACAACAGTGCTGGGACACCACAACAGTGCAGGGACACCGCAACAGTGCAGGGACACTGCGACAGTGGAGGCACGCCGCAACAGTGCAGAGACACTGCAACAGTGCAGGGACACCGCAACAGTGGAGGCACGCTGCAACAGTGCAAGGACACTGCAACAGTGGAGGCACGCCGCAACAGTGGAGGCACGCTGCAACAGTGGAGGCACACCGCAACAGTGCAGGGACACCGCAACAGTGCAGGGACACCGCAACAGTGGAGGCACGCTGTAACAGTGCAGGCATGCTGCAACAGTGCAGGCATGCCGCAACAGTGCAGGGACACCGCAACAGTGCAGGGACACCGCAACAGTGGAGGCACACTGCAACAGTGCAGGGAAACCGCAACAGTGCAGGGACACCGCAACAGTGGAGGCACGCCGCAACAGTGCAAGGACACCGCAACAGTGCAGGGACACCGCAACAGTGGAGGCACACCGCAACAGTGCAGGGACACCGCAACAGTGGAGGCACGTGGCAACAGTGCAGGGACACTGCAACAGTGGAGGCATGCCGCAACAGTGGAGGCACGCCGCAACAGTGGAGGCACGCCGCAACAGTCGAGGCACACAGCAACAGTGCAGGGACACCGGAACAGTCGAGGCATGCCGCAACAGTGCAGGGACACCACAACAGTGGAGGCACGCTGCAACAGTGGAGGCACGCTGCAACAGTGCAGGGACACCGCAACAGTGCAAGGACACCGCAACAGTGGAGCCACACCGCAACAGTGCAGGCACGCTGCAACAGTGCAGGGACACCACAACAGTGGAGGCACACTGCAACAGTGCAGGGACACCGCAACAGTGCAGGGACACTGTAACAGTGGAGGCACGCCGCAACAATGCAGAGACACCGCAACAGTGCAGGGACACCGCAACATTGGAGGCACACCGCAACAGTGGAGGCACGCTGCAACAGTGCAGGGACACCGCAACAGTGGAGGCATGCTGCAACAGTGCAGGGACACCACAACAGTAGAGGCACGCCGCAACAGTGGAGGCACGCCGCAACAGTGCAGGGACGCTGCAACAGTGGAGGCACACCGCAACAGTGCAGGGACACCGCAACAGTGGAGGCACGCTGCAACAGTGCAGAGACACCGCAACAGTGCAGGGACACCGCAGCAGTGGAGGCACGCCACAACAGTGCAGGGACACCACAACAGTGCAGGGACACTGCAACAGCGCAGGGACACCGCAGCAGTGGAGGCACGCCGCAACAGTGCAGGGACACCACAACATTGGAGGCACACCGCAACAGTGGAGGCACGCTGCAACAGTGCAGAGACACTGCAACAGTGGAGGTACACCGCAACAGTGGAGGGACACCGCAACAGTGGAGGCACGCCGCAACAGTGCAGGGACACCGCAACAGTGGAGGCACGCCGCAACAGTGCAGGGACACCGCAACAGTGGAGGCACGCCACAACAGTGGAGGCACACCGCAACAGTGCAGGGACACCGCAACAGTGGAGGCACGCCGCAACAGTGCAGGGACACCGCAACAGTGGAGGCACGCTGCAACAGTGCAGGGACACTGCAACAGTGCAGGGACACCGCAACAGTGGAGGCACGCCACAACAGTGGAGGCACACCGCAACAGTGCAGGGACACCGCAACAGTGGAGGCACGCTGCAACAGTGCAGAGACACCGCAACAGTGCAGGGACACCGCAGCAGTGGAGGGACACCGCAACAGTGGAGGTACACCGCAACAGTGGAGGCACGCCGCAACAGTGCAGGGACTCTGCAACAGTGCAGGGACACCGCAACAGTGGAGGCACGCCACAACAGTGGAGGCACACCGCAACAGTGCAGGGACACCGCAACAGTGGAGGCACGCTGCAACAGTGCAGAGACACCGCAACAGTGCAGGGACACCGCAACAGTGGAGGCACGCTGCAACAGTGCAGAGACACCGCAACAGTGCAGGGACACCGCAGCAGTGGAGGCACGCCGCAACAGTGCAGGGACACCACAACAGTGCTGGGACACCACAACAGTGCAGGGACACCGCAACAGTGCAGGGACACTGCGACAGTGGAGGCACGCCGCAACAGTGCAGAGACACTGCAACAGTGCAGGGACACCGCAACAGTGGAGGCACGCTGCAACAGTGCAAGGACACTGCAACAGTGGAGGCACGCCGCAACAGTGGAGGCACGCTGCAACAGTGGAGGCACACCGCAACAGTGCAGGGACACCGCAACAGTGCAGGGACACCGCAACAGTGGAGGCACGCTGTAACAGTGCAGGCATGCTGCAACAGTGCAGGCATGCCGCAACAGTGCAGGGACACCGCAACAGTGCAGGGACACCGCAACAGTGGAGGCACACTGCAACAGTGCAGGGAAACCGCAACAGTGCAGGGACACCGCAACAGTGGAGGCACGCCGCAACAGTGCAAGGACACCGCAACAGTGCAGGGACACCGCAACAGTGGAGGCACACCGCAACAGTGCAGGGACACCGCAACAGTGGAGGCACGTGGCAACAGTGCAGGGACACTGCAACAGTGGAGGCATGCCGCAACAGTGGAGGCACGCCGCAACAGTGGAGGCACGCCGCAACAGTCGAGGCACACAGCAACAGTGCAGGGACACCGGAACAGTCGAGGCATGCCGCAACAGTGCAGGGACACCACAACAGTGGAGGCACGCTGCAACAGTGGAGGCACGCTGCAACAGTGCAGGGACACCGCAACAGTGCAAGGACACCGCAACAGTGGAGCCACACCGCAACAGTGCAGGCACGCTGCAACAGTGCAGGGACACCACAACAGTGGAGGCACACTGCAACAGTGCAGGGACACCGCAACAGTGCAGGGACACCGCAACAGTGGAGCCACACCGCAACAGTGCAGGCACGCTGCAACAGTGCAGGGACACCGAAACAGTGGAGGCACACCGCAACAGTGCAGGCATGCTGCAACAGTGCAGGGACACCGCAACAGTGCAGGCACGCTGCAACAGTGTAGGTACGCTGCAACAGTGCAGGCACGCCGCAACAGTGGAGGCACGCTGCAACAGTGCAGGGACACCGCAACAGTGCAGGGACACCGCAACAGTGGAGCCACACCGCAACAGTGCAGGCACGCTGCAACAGTGCAGGGACACCGCAACAGTGCAGGGACACCGCAACAGTGGAGGCACACCGCAACAGTGGAGGCACCCGGCAACAGTGCAGGGACACCGCAACAGTGGAGGCACGCCGCAACAGTGGAGGCACGCGGCAACAGTGCAGGGACACCGCAACAGTGGAGGCACACCGCAACAGTGCAGGGAAACCGCAACAGTGCAGGGACACCGCAACAGTGGAGGCACGCCGCAACAGTGCAGGGACACCGCAACAGTGGAGGCACGCCGCAACAGTGCAGGGACACCACAACAGTGGAGGCATGCCGCAACAGTGCAGAGACACCGCAACAGTGCAGGGACACTGTAACGGGTGGAGGCACGCTGCAACAGTGCAGAGACACCGCAACAGTGCAGGGACACCGCAACAGTAGAGGCACGCTGCAACAGTGCAGGGACACCGCAACAGTGCAGGGACACTGCAACAGTGGAGGCACGCCGCAACAGTGGAGGCACACCGCAACAGTGGAGGCACGCTGCAACAGTGCAGAGACACTGCAACAGTGCAGGGACACCGCAACAGTGGAGGCACACCGCAACAGTGTAGGGACACCGCAACAGTGCAGGGACACCGCAACAGTGCAGGGACACCACAACAGTGGAGGCACACCGCAACAGTGGAGGCACGCCGCAACAGTGGAGGCACACCGCAACAGTACAGGGACACCGCAACAGTGGAGGCACGCCGCAACAGTGCAGGGACACCACAACAGTGGAGGCATGCCGCAACAGTGGAGGCACACCGCAACAGTGCAGGGACACCGCAACAGTGCAGGGACACCGCAACAGTGGAGGCACACCGCAACAGTGCAGGGACACCGAAACAGTGGAGGCACACCGCAACAGTGGAGGCACCCGGCAACAGTGCAGGGACACCGCAACAGTGGAGGCACGCCGCAACAGTGGAGGCACGCGGCAACAGTGCAGGGACACCGCAACAGTGGAGGCACGCCGCAACAGTGGAGGCATGCCACAACAGTGCAGGGACACCGCAACAGTGGAGGCACGCTGCAACAGTGCAGGGACACCGCAACAGTGGAGGCACGCCGCAACAGTGGAGGCATGACGCAACAGTGCAGGGACACCGCAACAGTGGAGGCACGCCGCAACAGTGCAGGGACACCGCAACAGTGGAGGCACGCTGCAACAGTGCAGGGACACTGCAACAGTGCAGGTACGCTGCAACAGTGTAGGCACGCTGCAACAGTGCAGGGACGCCGCAACAGTGGAGGTACACCGCAACAGTGCAGGGACACCGCAACAGTGGAGGCACGCTGCAACAGTGCAGGGACACCACAACAGTAGAGGCACGCGGCAACAGTGCAGGGACACCGCAACAGTGGAGGCACACCGCAACAGTGCAGGGAAACCGCAACAGTGGAGGCACGCCGCAACAGTGCAGAGACACTGCAACAGTGCAGGGACACCGGAACAGTCGAGGCATGCCGCAACAGTGCAGGGACACCACAACAGTGGAGGCACGCTGCAACAGTGGAGGCACGCTGCAACAGTGCAGGGACACCGCAACAGTGCAGGGACACCGCAACAGTGGAGCCACACCGCAACAGTGCAGGCACGCTGCAACAGTGCAGGGACACCGCAACAGTGGAGGCACACTGCAACAGTGCAGGGACACCGCAACAGTGCAGGGACACCGCAACAGTGGAGCCACACCGCAACAGTGCAGGCACGCTGCAACAGTGCAGGGACACCGAAACAGTGGAGGCACACCGCAACAGTGCAGGCATGCTGCAACAGTGCAGGGACACCGCAACAGTGCAGGCACGCTGCAACAGTGTAGGTACGCTGCAACAGTGCAGGCACGCCGCAACAGTGGAGGCACGCTGCAACAGTGCAGGGACACCGCAACAGTGCAGGCACGCTGCAACAGTGGAGCCACACCGCAACAGTGCAGGCACGCTGCAACAGTGCAGGGACACCGCAACAGTGCAGGGACACCGCAACAGTGGAGGCACACCGCAACAGTGGAGGCACGCGGCAACAGTGCAGGGACACCGCAACAGTGGAGGCACGCCGCAACAGTGGAGGCACGCGGCAACAGTGCAGGGACACCGCAACAGTGGAGGCACACCGCAACAGTGCAGGGAAACCGCAACAGTGCAGGGACACCGCAACAGTGGAGGCACGCCGCAACAGTGCAGGGACACCGCAACAGTGGAGGCACGCCGCAACAGTGCAGGGACACCACAACAGTGGAGGCATGCCGCAACAGTGCAGAGACACCGCAACAGTGCAGGGACACTGTAACGGGTGGAGGCACGCTGCAACAGTGCAGAGACACCGCAACAGTGCAGGGACACCGCAACAGTAGAGGCACGCTGCAACAGTGCAGGGACACCGCAACAGTGCAGGGACACTGCAACAGTGGAGGCACGCCGCAACAGTGGAGGCACACCGCAACAGTGGAGGCACGCTGCAACAGTGCAGAGACACTGCAACAGTGCAGGGATACCGCAACAGTGGAGGCACACCGCAACAGTGTAGGGACACCGCAACAGTGCAGGGACACCGCAACAGTGCAGGGACACCACAACAGTGGAGGCACACCGCAACAGTGGAGGCACGCCTCAACAGTGGAGGCACACCGCAACAGTACAGGGACACCGCAACAGTGGAGGCACGCCGCAACAGTGCAGGGACACCACAACAGTGGAGGCATGCCGCAACAGTGGAGGCACACCGCAACAGTGCAGGGACACCGCAACAGTGCAGGGACACCGCAACAGTGGAGGCACACCGCAACAGTGCAGGGACACCGAAACAGTGGAGGCACACCGCAACAGTGGAGGCACCCGGCAACAGTGCAGGGATACCGCAACAGTGGAGGCACGCCGCAACAGTGGAGGCACGCGGCAACAGTGCAGGGACACCGCAACAGTGGAGGCACGCCGCAACAGTGGAGGCATGCCACAACAGTGCAGGGACACCGCAACAGTGGAGGCACGCTGCAACAGTGCAGGGACACCGCAACAGTGGAGGCACGCCGCAACAGTGGAGGCATGACGCAACAGTGCAGGGACACCGCAACAGTGGAGGCACGCCGCAACAGTGCAGGGACACCGCAACAGTGGAGGCACGCTGCAACAGTGCAGGGACACTGCAACAGTGCAGGCACGCTGCAACAGTGTAGGCACGCTGCAACAGTGCAGGGACGCCGCAACAGTGGAGGTACACCGCAACAGTGCAGGGACACCGCAACAGTGGAGGCACGCTGCAACAGTGCAGGGACACCACAACAGTAGAGGCACGCGGCAACAGTGCAGGGACACCGCAACAGTGGAGGCACACCGCAACAGTGCAGGGAAACCGCAACAGTGGAGGCACGCCGCAACAGTGCAGGGACACCAAAACAGTGCAGGGACACCGCAACAGTGGAGGGACACCGCAACAGTGGAGGCACGCTGCAACAGTGGAGGCACGCTGCAACAGTGGAGGCACGCTGCAACAGTGCAGGGACACCGCAACAGTGCAGGGACACCGCAACAGTGGAGCCACACCGCAACAGTGCAGGCACACTGCAACAGTGCAGGGACACCGCAACAGTGGAGGCACACTGCAACAGTGCAGGGACACCGCAACAGTGCAGGGACACCGCAACAGTGGAGCCACACCGCAACAGTGCAGGCACGCTGCAACAGTGCAGGGACACCGAAACAGTGGAGGCACACCGCAACAGTGCAGGCATGCTGCAACAGTGCAGGGACACCGCAACAGTGCAGGCACGCTGCAACAGTGTAGGTACGCTGCAACAGTGCAGGCACGCCGCAACAGTGGAGGCACGCTGCAACAGTGCAGGGACACCGCAACAGTGCAGGGACACCGCAACAGTGGAGCCACACCGCAACAGTGCAGGCACGCTGCAACAGTGCAGGGACACCGCAACAGTGCAGGGACACCGCAACAGTGGAGGCACACCGCAACAGTGGAGGCACCCGGCAACAGTGCAGGGACACCGCAACAGTGGAGGCACGCCGCAACAGTGGAGGCACGCGGCAACAGTGCAGGGACACCGCAACAGTGGAGGCACACCGCAACAGTGCAGGGACACCGCAACAGTGCAGGGACACCGCAACAGTGGAGGCACGCCGCAACAGTGCAGGGACACCGCAACAGTGGAGGCACGCCGCAACAGTGCAGGGACACCACAACAGTGGAGGCATGCCGCAACAGTGCAGAGACACCGCAACAGTGCAGGGACACTGTAACGGGTGGAGGCACGCTGCAACAGTGCAGAGACACCGCAACAGTGCAGGGACACCGCAACAGTAGAGGCACGCTGCAACAGTGCAGGGACACCGCAACAGTGCAGGGACACTGCAACAGTGGAGGCACGCCGCAACAGTGGAGGCACACCGCAACAGTGGAGGCACGCTGCAACAGTGCAGAGACACTGCAACAGTGCAGGGACACCGCAACAGTGGAGGCACACCGCAACAGTGTAGGGACACCGCAACAGTGCAGGGACACCGCAACAGTGCAGGGACACCACAACAGTGGAGGCACACCGCAACAGTGGAGGCACGCCTCAACAGTGGAGGCACACCGCAACAGTACAGGGACACCGCAACAGTGGAGGCACGCCGCAACAGTGCAGGGACACCACAACAGTGGAGGCATGCCGCAACAGTGGAGGCACACCGCAACAGTGCAGGGACACCGCAACAGTGCAGGGACACCGCAACAGTGGAGGCACACCGCAACAGTGCAGGGACACCGAAACAGTGGAGGCACACCGCAACAGTGGAGGCACCCGGCAACAGTGCAGGGATACCGCAACAGTGGAGGCACGCCGCAACAGTGGAGGCACGCGGCAACAGTGCAGGGACACCGCAACAGTGGAGGCACGCCGCAACAGTGGAGGCATGCCACAACAGTGCAGGGACACCGCAACAGTGGAGGCACGCTGCAACAGTGCAGGGACACCGCAACAGTGGAGGCACGCCGCAACAGTGGAGGCATGACGCAACAGTGCAGGGACACCGCAACAGTGGAGGCACGCCGCAACAGTGCAGGGACACCGCAACAGTGGAGGCACGCTGCAACAGTGCAGGGACACTGCAACAGTGCAGGCACGCTGCAACAGTGTAGGCACGCTGCAACAGTGCAGGGACGCCGCAACAGTGGAGGTACACCGCAACAGTGCAGGGACACCGCAACAGTGGAGGCACGCTGCAACAGTGCAGGGACACCACAACAGTAGAGGCACGCGGCAACAGTGCAGGGACACCGCAACAGTGGAGGCACACCGCAACAGTGCAGGGAAACCGCAACAGTGGAGGCACGCCGCAACAGTGCAGGGACACCAAAACAGTGCAGGGACACCGTAACAGTGGAGGGACACCGCAACAGTGGAGGCACGCCGCAACAGTGCAGGGACACCGCAACAGTGGAGGCACGCCGCAACAGTGCAGGGACACCGCAACAGTGGAGGCACGCTGCAACAGTGCAGGGACACTGCAACAGTGGAGGCACGCCGCAACAGTGGAGGCACGCCGCAACAGTGGAGGGACACCGCAACAGTGCAGAGACACTGCAACAGTGGAGGCACACCGCAACAGTGCAGGGACACCGCAACAGTGGAGGCACGCCGCAACAGTGCAGAGACACCGAGTGCAGTGATAAGTATCACTGAATACGTCTTGAAGGAAATCGGTCCAAGAGGAGGTTCAGGACCAAATAAGAAAGTCCATCAGACATGTCACTCAGATGAAATGGGCAGAGTTTCTACATCCACCATTGCAGCGGTTCAAACAGGTACTGAGTGTTAAACGGAGAGCTTTGAATGAATGAAATGGATGAATTTGATTGGATGTTGAGAGTCAGCTGACCTTTCAGCCTTAAATAGGAATAAACATGATGATTGCTGATAAGAATCCGAGAAAGAATGATGCAGTAAATGCACCTGATATTTTTAAGACACAAGTGACGGAGCTGATGTAAATCAGCTCAAAAACAAACAACGCAAAACTGCAACTTCAGTGCTGTGTCTGAACTCTCAAGAAGCTTAGTTAGTTTCAGAAGAAAAGCAGGCCATTGCAGCAACAATAAAATGCTTTTATTTTGAATGAAATTAGCTGAAGAAATGTATCTTGCGTGTTCAAAATTATTCATACAAGGTCTGTTAGAAAACTATCCGACCTTTTTATTTTTTGTAAAATCCATATGGATTTGAATCACGTGTGATTGCATTGACGATTTTATGGGGATTACACAGAGTAAGGGGTGCTCCAGCCGGTTTAAAGACCGCCCACAGTGGCTGAGAGCGCGGCGCACTCCGAGCGCCGATCGACAGGCTCAAACCCCGCTGAAACAACCAGATCATTTCCAACGTGAAGGCTTTGTTGATTCGGGACGTCATCTGACTTTCACAAAAAGGCAGAAGGCATAGACATTAGCACTTTTTCGGTACATTCCACTGTTACAGGTGTTTTTGTCATAGAAAGAGAAGCGGAGGGATGCACCACGGAGCCGCGAATGGCGCGGACAAAAGCACCTCCGTGTTGGTCTCACAGGAAGGCTTTCAGACAGCTTTCGGTGGCTTTTCAGTCGTGTGACTATCCGAGAAATTGTGGATGAGCTGGATATGCCAGAACATGTCCTGTGAGGCTTCATCACGGCGTTGCTTTGCGCCATGTGGCTCCGTCCCGACGCGCGAATTCCTCCACTCTTCTTTCCATGACAAAAAGTCCTGTAACAGTGGAATGTGCCGTTCATTTCCAAACTGAACACCGTGTTGATCCGGGACATCGTCTGACTACCACAGAAATTGCAGAAGATGTGGACATCAGCACTTTTTCAGCACATTGAGACAGACGTGCGGAGGAATTCGCGCGTCGGGACGGAGCCGCATGGCGCAAAGCAATGCCATGATGAAGCCTCACAGGACATGTTCTGGCATGTCCAGCTCATCCACAATTTCTCGGATAGTCACACGACTGAAAAGCAATCTGAAAGCCATCCTGTGAGACCAACACGGAGTTGTCCGCTCCATTCGCGGCTCTGTGGCGAATCCCTCCGCTTCTCTTTCCATGACAAAAACTCCTGTAACAGTGGAATGTGCCAAAAAAAGTGCTGATGTCCACGCCTTCTGCCATTTTAGTGGAAGTCAGACGACGTCCCGGATCAACAAAGCCTTCACTTTGGAAATGATCTGGTTGTTTCAGCGGGGTGTCAGCCTGTCGATCGGCGCTCGGAGTGTGCCGTGCTCTCAGACGCTGTGGGCGGTCTTTAAACCGGCTGGAGCACTCCTTAATCTGTGTAATCCCCATAAAATCGTCGCTGAAAGCCATCTGAATTTTCCGAATGGTGTCCAGCTGGAGGTCTCTCACAGTTTCTGGAAAAATTTGATGCAGCAAAGCTCCAAATCATTCAGACATTTTATTCGCAATAAAAATCCAACGAGGGGGGTGGACCACTGCTCACACAAAGCCTGCTCACAGGCGAATGACGCAACCGACAGGCGTGAAAAAACTCACGCATGCGCACGAAGGTTCAAGCTTGGCTGATGCAATCACACGTGATTCAAATCCATATGGTTTTTGCAAAAAATATAAAGGGTGGATAGTTTTCTAACAGACCTCGTATACATCCAAAATGTAATGTCTCCATTAGAGGATGGGTTTAAATGTTTCACCAAAAAACATGATGTTCGTCTTCATGTTTAGAGCTTTTCTGCTCCCCCCGACACACTCACACACATACACACACACCTGGTGACAACATTGTCTTTAGGGCTGATAATAAAAATAAAGGCATTACTTTACATTCAGGTGTTGCAGTGCTTCATTAGTTTCAGAATAAAGGCTGACCAATGTGTCCGTAATAAAATGCTTTTATTGTGAAATAAATTAGCAGAAGAAACATGAATGAATGTTAAAATGTTTTATGTGCATATCATAAAAATGTAAGTTTCAAGCCCTGCTGCAAAAATAAAACTATAAAGTGCTTTTATTGTGAAGGACATTAACGGAAAGTGTCTATGTGCTCCAAAATGAATGAGCAGCTCTAATCATTTTTTTAAATCAATTTTAATAATTGCTTGATCCACATGTTTTTGTTTTTGTTTTAAATCCTGCTCTTAAAACGTGGCTAAAACAACTTCCATTATTTCAAATTCATGAACAGACAAATGCATCTGAAAAGTCAAACTTCACCTATAAATGATGGGAGTGAACACGCATTTCGTCTCATCAGTGAAGCCCGAACACGTGCATCTGTGCCCTTTATCAGCCGGTAAGCCTGCAGGCTCAACATTGATCCATCTCTCAGCCCATCACCCTTTTCTTAATTTTAATTTTCCCCATTCCTAACCGATGCTAATTCCTTCCCCCTGCTGTATGATCCACGGACCAGAGGCCTGAGCGGCGCAGAGTGCCAGCAAGGGTCACTGTCAATTATATCCATTTAATACCCACTTATGTCTGCAACGATGTTTTCCTTCTGGGGTCACGCAGATTTCGCCCTGCACTTTATCCAATAATCTCACAGAATATAGGCTCGGATATTCCAAAAGATCAATGTCATTAACAAGGAGCTGCACCGCGCATTTGACTACAGATGTAATTAGTACAAGCTGGAGGGGGTTTGCTGCTTTGCACAGAGGGAAAACCCATTTAGTATCAAAACAACCTTAAAAAATGGACACCACTCTGAGATCATTTTTGCAGCAGATGACCACTGAAACACAATTAGCATCACTAATGACGAGGATCTCGACCTGATATACATCATACTCATGTCTGACGCTGACAGATGGAAAAGGAACATTAAATGTGGCCAAGAGCGTGCGAGGATTCCGTTCCGTTGGACGGTGTGCCGCTCTGTTTGCTGTCAGTTTACCTATTTAAGGAGGGCAGTCCTACTGGGTCACAGCGTCTCTGACGGCCTGTGAAAGAGGACACTGGGGATGCTGCATTAAGAGGATGAGCTTTTAAAAATTCTGTCACAAGGCCGGAGAATATCAGGCTGCGATCACTTTACGGCCCAGCTGAACATCGAGCCATCTCGCCAGCCTCATTAAAACACGTTATCTCCGTGTCATCAGATCGCTCTCGCCTCTTCCATTTCCTACTTTTTGTTTTTTATCTCTGTCAAAGTCTCAGACAGTTTTGAGCGCTCACCTAAACTCACTGGTCAAGTGTCCATTGTGCACAGAGAGCATTTTCTAATTGCTGCTGCAGACGTAAAGCTGTACAGCCTTTTAAATTTCACAAAACCGACAAAATACAGTTTTTATTGAAATCTGAGAATTATAATGTCGGATCAATTTTGTAACATTTTGCAAAATTACAGCTTATTTTAATGAAGAGGTCTGGGATGATTCCATATCAAAAATTTTCTTTTCCCTGAGGTTTTGAGATGATCTTTGACCTGACCCACTGGTGTGATATGCATTTGTGGGGCGTGCACGCTAACATCCATAAAATGGCTCATAAATCAGTTCAGAGGTGTTACTTGATTACAAAAACAGTGTTTTTAGATTTCCAAGTGCTTATTTCTTGCTAGGCCCTGTGACAGACTGGCGTCCTGTCCAGGGTGTACTGCGCCTTGCGCTCTATGACTGCTGGGATAGGCTCCAGCCCCTTGCGACCCTTAATTGGACTTAAGCGGATGAAGATGAGTGAGTTAACTTTTACTGAATATAAGAGAAACATATTCGATTTTTACAGAAATAACCGGGCGACAGACTGGCGTCCTGTCCAGGGTGTTCTCTGCATCACACCCTAAGACTGCTTGGATTGGCTGCAGCCGCACCCCCTCCCCCCGTGACCCCTAATTCGAATACGTGGTTGAAGATGAGTGAGTGAGTGAGAACTAACCTTTTTTTGAGCATCGATTGTTCGCGCAAGCAGCCAGCTAACATGACGCTACCTTTTTTCCAGCATCTTTGTGAAGCTCAGGGGAAGTCCCCCTGTGCTCTATGACATCGCTTCCAAATGTAGGTCATGGCGTCTGATCGCTTGAACTTCTACCCTTCAGGGGTTGAAATTCTAAATTATTTCCAGACAGCATGGAGTTTGATCATTTTAGCAAAATCATATTATGTATCCCTTATGTAAATGCCAAGGAATAAAATTATAGTGGTGTCAAAGAAAATAAACTGTTTTGGAGTATTTTCCACCATCTTGGTTTATTTTGTGTGAGAAAGCAGCCAGCTGATGTCAAGTTGCCTTTCTTTACTGTGATTGGCAGTGACTGTGTCCTTCCCAGCATCCTCGCAAAGCTATGTTATCTGATGTTGCTACCAAATGTAAGGGCCCCTTCACACATAGTGCGAATAAAGTACATCTCAGGGTGACTGACGGCAAAACAGCTTGTATTATGGAAACACAAATCATTGCGCCAGCGGGCAGGCATGCACGATGCCGGTGCGATGGGTCATGCACACAGGAACACACTGCCAGCAGCTGCCTGACGTTGTTACACATTGTGCAGCTGCTGTGTAGAAAAAATAAATAAGAAATAAAAAATACACGCTGCGACGGTTTTGTGCACACGGGAGCACAGCAGCTGCTGAAAATAAAAATTTAAAATTACATGCCACCCACGGGAATCTGCACCTTCCAAACGCTCTGATTGCCAGTCAGAAACTTTACCACTGAGCTACAATCGCAGTCCTGTGAAAGTTGCGGGAACCTGCCTGATATGAGGAAGGCGATGGATGGATTTAAAATGAAATCAACCCACACACCATATAAAAACACTGCATTTATCAAGCAGGAAATACAAATATGATCCATCTGTTCCTCTGTAGATCAATCAATCAATCAATCAATCAATTTTTTTATATAGCGCCAAATCACAACAAACAGTTGCCCCAAGGCGCTTTATATTGTAAGGCAAGGCCATACAATAATTATGTAAAACCCCAACGGTCAAAACGACCCCCTGTGAGCAAGCACTTGGCTACAGTGGGAAGGAAAAACTCCCTTTTAACAGGAAGAAACCTCCAGCAGAACCAAAATCAAGATGCTTGCTGTTGTATTTTCAGAAATACTTCCCTTCAAAGTTGGCAAGAAAGTACCATGCCCCGTTTTTCAGACCCTATTTGGAGTTTGAACCTAATATTTTTGGAATTTTCCACATGAAGCTCCATAATCTATGAAATATATGAAAATAAAGCAAATCTGAGACCAAGGCCTGGAAGCCACTTGTTGATTTTGATATGAAACAACCCTTTCAACAGTTACGTAGGGCACCTTCACACATAGTGTGAATTTGGCTGAATTACGCATTAAGTGCGCATGAAGCAGGAAGTAAGTAATCCACATCGTATGCAAACCATGTAATTTCATAGCTGCTTCCAACACCTCGTACAGCTGTTGCTACAACTATTTGCGAACACCAGTGGCTGAAAGACAGTGTGCGCTGTGCGGGGCTATCGAACCCTCTCGCACCAGGTGCTGGCCAAATTCCAGGTGACACGCACGAACATCTAACACTGCTCGCATGGCACTTAGAAGATGTGTGGCCATTGACACACATCTTCAGATGTGTGTCTTCAGATCTTCAGATGACCCATGGTCACAGACATACAGTCATGAAATGACATGAATGAGATGCAGTTCGCTCTTCTCATGTCTACATCTGCTGGTCCAGTGCATCCAGCCGGCAAGCACGTTTTCTGCCCAACACGCGTGTCTTGTGGACAGCGCGCTGCAGTACAGACACCGCATCATGTGGAACAGAGCTCACATGGGTGACGTGACAGTCACATCGCCTGCTGCGTGTTATGATCTGATGGTCCGTTTCAACCTGGGGGCAGCCTGTCAAGTGGCATGTGGTGCATGTGCTCACTTGCTGCAGCCCGTCCCCACAGCGATATATGTTTTTTTTATGTTCACGTGATGACAGCAAGCAGACACACATGTGTCACAGTGGGAAGTTGTTAGTCCATGTCCGTCCAAACACAGTATTTGTTGTACAGCTGGGATGTCCAGATCGACAGATCTCCACGGCCACTTCTATCGGTGGCCACACCTCCTGTCAGTTTAGTGCACACACCGTGTCAGTGTGTTTGTTTGCAAAGCAACACTTGTGGGGCACGTAAACAAATTTCACTGCCAGCACGACAATGATTGTATGCTGACTGTTGTCATGTTAATAGCGTGAATGGCCACACATTTTCTAAGTGCCATGTGAGTGGTCTTAGATGTTCGTGTGTGTCACCTGGAATTTGGCCAACACCTGCCGTGAAAGGGATCGATGGGCTTGCACAGCGCACACTCTGTCTTTCAGTCACTGGTGTGCGCAAATAGTTATAGCAACAGGTGTACAAGGCGTTAGAGGCAGCTATGATTTTACATGTTTTGCACACTATTCCTGCTTCATGCGCACTTTATGCGCAAATCAACCAAATTCGTACTATGTGTGAAGGGACCCTAAGTGATGGTGTCTGATCACTTGAATTTCTACCCATCATGGGTAGAAATTCTAAATTGTTTCCAGACAGCAGAAATTTTGATCATATTGACAAAATCATACTATGAATACCTTATTTAATTGCTGAGGAATAAAATTATTGTGGTGCCAAAGAAAATTATCTTCGTGACTTAAATCATAAAAACCATCAAAGGCCGTACAGCTTTAAATATTCAGTCCCAACAAGCGCAGCAGCAGGAGTGACATGAACCTCGCCACTGAGATCGGCCTTGGCCTCTTGTGGAAACCTGTTGCTCGGTATGTGAAAGGGAACAGACAACATGACAGAAGTGAGGAGAGTCTGTGTGGCTTGGATTGGATTGCATCACGCTGAAACCAGAAACCGCATGGTAACAGGGTAGTGCCACTTCAGATGGCAAGATAGCGGTGATGATGGACACTTCAATGCTTTTATATAATATCATCAGTGGGTCGTGAGTTAATACAGCAAGAAAGGAAAAAAGGACCAAGTGGAAATTTGCAAATGTAAAATTCTGGGGAGACAAAAAGACTTTTATTACTTTCATCAAGTTTTTAGTTATGACAGTTTGTAATTTTTGCAACATTATTACCTCCACCAGTCAAGTTGGAGGAGGTTATGTTTTCACGCCTGTTTGTTTGTTTGTGAACAGCCTGGAACCCACAATTTTTCATATATAGTTATGAAATTTTTACAGAGGATTTGTATCATCACAAGCAAGAACTGATTCAATTTTCAATGTCATAGGTCAAAGATCAAAGTCAGGAAAAATCTTGGAAAACTGGAAAAATCCCTATCCTTTAACATTGAACACATTTTCAAAAATTCATAATTCTGTCAAAAAAGACTGAATTTCATTCATACTTGAGAGTGTTATGTTTGCTGTTTTGTATTTTATTTTGGGGAACACTTTGTGTTTATGGCCAAAACATTCAAACATCTCATGATAATCAGCGAATGAAACTACCAGGGATGGGGGGGGTGCAACCCCCCTTACCAGCCATAATAAAAGAAAATATGTAAAGAAAAAATATATGAAGAAAAAAAAGGGGAAGAAAGAAAAATAAAGAAAAACAAGAGAAAGTTGGTAAGTTTGATAACCTGTTTGCCACAATTTCTTTGTCTTTATCTTTCATTGGAAAAAAAAAAGCTGAACATATCTCACTGTGTTCAACAAGACAAAATTATTTTGACACTGTATCATCTGTCCATAGACATAGAATTAATGATCAACATTACTGACATGCTTTTGGAGATTTCTGGACAATCTGTCAAAACTTCACTGGTGATTATGAAAAATTTGTTTACAATAAAAATAAATATTTGACATTGGAAATTTGGCTTTTTATCCGTGAGGAGCTCGGAGTAGAGCTGCTGCTCCTTTGCGTTGAAAGGAGCCAGCTGAGGTGGTTTGGACATCTGGTAAGGATGTCCCCTCGGTGCCTCCCTAGGGAGGTGTTCCAGGCACGTCCATCTGGGAGGAGACCCCGGGGAAGACCCAGGACTGGGTGGAGAGATTATATCTCCACACTGGTCTGGGAACGCCTCGGGATCCCCCAGTCAGAGATGGTTAATGTGGCCCGGGAAAGGGAAGTCTGGGGTCCCCTGCTGGGGCTGTTGCCCCCCCCACCCGATCCTAGATAAATGGTTGAAGAGTGATGAGTGAGTGAATTTGACTTGGCCAAGTTGTTAGTGCACTTGGTTTCAGTGCAAAAGGTTCCTCGTTCAAACCCCATCACGGCCACATTACTCCATGCAATGTGGAGTTGCGTCAGGAAGGGCATCCGGTGTAAAACCTGTGCCAAATCAACATGCAGATCCACGTCGGATTTGCTGTGGTGACCCTGAGTGCAAACAAGGGAGCATCCAAAGGGTCTTACCATGTTATTATCCACAATGAAAAGAGTTGCTCACTACTTGTATAAAAATCATTATAATTTTTTTTGCTTATATCAGTGTCAATATTACGCTGTCATTCCATGAAATAGCAGAATCCATTCAGCGGATTGTGTAAGTGCGACGAATAAGACCCCCACCACCCCGACCAGAAATTTCGGAATCCACCCCTGGTAGATACTGCTAATTCCCAAGAAATACGCTGTAAAAATCAAGGATTATTCCACCTGGATGAAAGTTCATCTTCCCAGTTTGGGGTAAGATTGAACTTTTTTGTTTTTTCTTTAAATTCCCGAGTAGGTCACATGGTCCAGATGTCATATCCTGTATGCAAATGTAAAGGCAACTTTTTGCGTCTACTTTGCCCGCTAACAAAAGCTTCCATGCATCCCCAAACACATCATGATGCTCAAATTATACGTCTGTATGTGTGGGGCAGATTAGAGGATCTCAGCAAACGGTGGAAAAAGGCTGCTGCATAACATCGAGCTGATTTGACTTTATAGTCGGGGACTAAACAGCTGTAAATGCACACGTGCTTTAATCCCTCTCTGTTTTCCATCAGGCTGCTGTGTAGTGGTGATGTTAAATGTAGGTGGTAAGCTCATATTTCTAATTATACAATAGCCAAACATTTTTTGTTAATGAAATGGAAGGAGTGTAATTGAAAACTTCAGCATAATTATTGCTTGGCAAGTGGTTGACTTTGGAAAATTGCACGTGCAGGAAGCGGTCTCAGCGGGAGAACCCGTAACTTATGAATCAAGCCTTTTCATAAATCCTGCAGCACACACACACACACACACACACACACACACACACACACACACACACACACACACACACACACACACACACACACACACACACACACACACACGTTATTATCACCGCAACAAACGTCAAGAACAACATTTACAACATCATGTATACGGAATGAACTTCCAAAGAGATTGTAAAATAAATAAATAAAAAGCTGGATTCCTTTTGAGAGAGTTGGTTCTTCCCGAGTATCAAAAATAAAAACGTACTTGTGACTTCATGTAATTTGTTTTAAATCTATTTATAAATGAACCTTCACTGTGTAGATGAGTCTGAACCCTATTCTCACAGGCTTGTAGTTTTATACAACTACCACCAGGTGGCAAATTAGATTTGCGAGACCCTGAGAGAACTCTAACAATACTTCAGGAAGCAGCTTGTAGTATGAGTGTTGTTGAAGTGGCCTTCAGGTGTTTGCTTCTACTGACACCTACACGTGGGCTACTTTAGCAAAACGCTGTTTACTCAAGGTAGAGCATATTTGTGTTCTAGGCCTTGGTGTCCAGAGTCGGGTCAGGTGAGGTCCTAGCAGCATGTGCATCCTTACATCCTGGATCATAACCACCCACAAAGACAACCAGTCCATTCCTACCTCTTGAAAGCAGTCACATGTCTGTTGCCGCCAGGTGAAACATGGGTGTTCTCGGCTTTGGGGTCCTCAACACTGAGGCACATGCATGCTGGTTATCGATAGAGGATCTTCTTCTACCAGGCACAAGAAGCCATATAAAGTCCCAAAACTTGGTTTGGCGCAAACTTAAAGGTACGGAGGATGTCGATTTAATTTATTTAAAGGTTTTCAAACTAAATCATCACCTTAAATAAATGCTGATGGGAAATAATGAAAAAGAATGAGTTGTCCCATATGTTGTCTTGGTATATCACAGAAAAATGGAAATAACATGACGGTAAGTGAAGTAGAGAAGCTTGAATCTTCGACTGGACTGGGTTGCTTGACGCAAGGACGTTTTGATTCAAATCGCAGAAGCTTCCTCAGCTAAAATTCTTGCTCTGGTAGTCTGACTTCTGTCTGACCCTTGTAGAGTAGAACAAACAGAAGCCACAAAAGCTGGAGTTTTAAACCTAACCAGACCCCTCCTACCGAGAGGCAGACTAAACAATTGCTTTAATTAGCACCTATTGTGCTCTAGTTAGCACCATCCTAATGACAGGGTAGCTGGCCCTCCTAATGATGGGACTGACGCCTCTCCTGATGACGTGAATGACTCATTACCATGAACAAAAGACTGAAACTGCTTTGACCTGAGTACCCCATTGTAAACAGGGGACAAAGCGGGTCTCAGATCCCCTCCCCGCTTAGGGCTGGGTTTCAACTGTATCACATAGAATGCCTCCTTCACCCCTCTCTCAAACCATTTCTTCTCTCTGGCTAAGATTTCAACTTCCTTGTCCTCAAATGTGTGGTTAGTGTCTTTAAGGTGGAGATGAACTGCAGACTGAGGTCCACTGGCGCCCTCTCTGCGGTGCTGGTATAGCCTTTTGTGTAAAGGTTGCTTAGTCTCACCTATGTAGTGTTCGTTACAGTTTTCCTGATATCTGATAGAATACACTACATTGCTCTGTTTGTAACTAGGGATCCTGTCCTTAGGGTGAACTAATTTCTGTCTCAAGGTGTTAACAGGTTTAAAGTAAACTGGGATTTTGTGCTGTCTGAAGATCCTCTGTAGTTTTCCCCCTACTCCTGCTAAATAAGGGAGAGACACAATTCGGATCAGGGAGACAGATACCCTCTCTACTTTTAAGATTAGGCTTAAAACTTTCCTTTTTGCTAAAGCTTATAGTTAGGGTTGGATCAGGTGACCCTGAACCATCCCTTAGTTATGCTGCTATAGACTTAGACTGCTGGGGGGTTCCCATGATGCACTGAGTGTTTCTTTCTCTTTCTGCTCTGTATGCACCACTCTGCATTTAATCATTAGTGATTGATCTCTGCTCTCTTCCACAGCATGTCTTTTTCCTGGTTCTCTCCCCTCAGCCCCAACCAGTCCCAGCAGAAGACTGCCCCTCCCTGAGCCTGGCTCTGCTGGAGGTTTCTTCCTGTTAAAAGGGAGTTTTTCCTTCCCACTGCCGCCAAGTGCTTGCTCACAGGGGGTCGTTTTGACCGTTGGGGTTTTTCTGTAATTATTGTATGGCTTTTGCCTTACAATATAAAGCACCTTGGGTCAACTGTTTGTTGTGATTTGGCGCTATATAAATAAAATTGATTTGATTTGATTTGATTTGACACTCCTCTTCTTCTTGTCTCCATCTCCTGTCTGTCTGGTCTCTTTGTTCTCTGGGACTTCTGCACTTTATCCAAATCAAATCAAATCAAATTGATTTGATTTGATTTGATCCAGGGACCATCGTGGGTACCCACATACTGTGAGGGCTTTCCGGACAAGTTGTTGTTCTTTAGCCCTTCCCTCTGTAGTTGTGGACACCTGTAGGGCTCTGTGTTGAAGAGTCCTGATCACCCCGAGCTTGTGTTCAAGGGGGTCCGGAAAGCGAAACGTCCTCGCGTCAAGCAATCCAGTCCAGTCGAAGATTCAAGCTTTTCTACTATGGAAACCACCTGGACAACTGAGAGCCTTCACAGAAACAATAAGTGAACCACACTTCTTTCACAGTGATGGAACAACAAATAATTCTGATCCTATATTCAAGTCAACTCAATCAATCAATCAACTTTTTTCTTGTATAGCGCCAAATCACAACAAACAGTTGCCCCAAGGCGCTCCACATTGCAAGGCAAGGCCATACAATAATTATGAAACACAGTCTACGTCTAAAGCAACATAACCAAGGGATGGTCCAGGGTCACCCGATCCAGCCCTAACTATAAGCCTTAGCGAAAAGGAAAGTTTTAAGCCTAATCTTAAAAGTAGAGAGGGTATCTGTCTCCCTGATCTGAATTGGGAGCTGGTTCCACAGGAGAGGAGCCTGAAAGCTGAAGGCTCTGCCTCCCATTCTACTCTTACAAACCCTAGGAACTACAAGTAAGCCCGCAGTCTGAGAGCGAAGCGCTCTAATGGGGTAATATGGTACTACGAGGTCCCTAAGATAAGATGGGACCTGATTATTCAAAACCTTATAAGTAAGAAGAAGAATTTTAAATTCTATTCTAGCATTAACAGGAAGCCAATGAAGGGAGGCCAACACGGGTGAGATATGCTCTCTCCTGCTAGTCCCCGTCAGTACTCTAGCTGCAGCATTCTGAACCAACTGAAGGCTTTTCAGGGAACTTTTAGGACAACCTGATAATAATGAATTACAATAGTCCAGCCTAGAGGAAATAAATGCATGAATTAGTTTTTCAGCATCACTCTGAGACAAGACCTTTCTGATTTTAGAGATATTGCGTAAATGCAAAAAGGCAGTCCTACATATTTGTTTAATATGCGCTTTGAATGACATATCCTGATCAAAAATAACTCCAAGATTTCTCACAGTATTACTAGAGATCAGGGAAATGCCATCCAGAGTAACGATCTGGTTAGACACCATGCTTCTAAGATTTGTGGGGCCAAGTACAATAACTTCAGTTTTATCTGAGTTTAAAAGCAGGAAATTAGAGGTCATCCATGTCTTTATGTCTGTAAGACAATCCTGCAGTTTAGCTAATTGGTGCGTATCCTCTGGCTTCATGGATAGATAAAGCTGGGTATCATCTGCGTAACAATGAAAATTTAAGCAATACCGTCTAATAATACTGCCCAAGGGAAGCATGTATAAAGTGAATAAAATTGGTCCTAGCACAGAACCTTGTGGAACTCCATAATTAACTTTAGTCTGTGAAGAAGATTCCCCATTTACATGAACAAACTGTAATCTATTAGACAAATATGATTCAAACCACCGCAGCGCAATGCCTTTAATACCTATGACATGCTCTAATCTCTGTAATAAAATTTTATGGTCAACAGTATCAAAAGCAGCACTGAGGTCCAACAGAACAAGCACAGAGATAAGTCCACTGTCCGAAGCCATAAGAAGATCATTTGTAACCTTCACTAATGCTGTTTCTGTACTACGATGAATTCTAAAACCTGACTGAAACTCTTCAAATAGACCATTCCTCTGCAGGTGATCAGTTAGCTGTTTTACAACTACCCTCTCAAGAATCTTTGAGAGAAAAGGAAGGTTGGAGATTGGCCTATAATTAGCTAAGATAGCTGGGGCAAGTGATGGCTTTTTAAGTAATGGTTTAATTACTGCCACCTTAAAGGCCTGTGGTACATAACCAACTAACAAAGATAGATTGATCATATTTAAGATTGAAGCATTAAATAATGGTAGGACTTCCTTGAGCAGCCTGGCAGGAATGGGGTCTAATAAGCATTTGGATGGTTTGGATGAAGTAACTAATGAAAATAACTCAGACAGAACAATCGGAGAGAAAGAGTCTAACCAAATACCGGCATCACTGAAAGCAGCCAAAGATAACGATACGTCTTTGGGATGGTTATGAGTAATTTTTCTCTAATAGTCAAAATTTTGTTAGCAAAGAAAGTCATGAAGTCATTACTAGTTAAAGTTAATGGAATACTCAGCTCAATAGAGCTCTGACTCTTTGTCAGCCTGGCTACAGTGCTGAAAAGAAACCTGGGTTGTTCTTATTTTCTTCAATTAGTGGATGAGTAGAAAGATGTCCTAGCTTCACGAAGGGCTTTCTTATAGAGCAACAACTCTTTTTCCAGGCTAAGTGAAGATCTTCTAAATTAGTGAGACGCCATTTCCTCTCCAACTTACGGGTTATCTGCTTTAAGCTACGAGTTTGTGAGTTATACCACGGAGTCAGACACTTCTGATTTAAAGCTCTCTTTTTCAGAGGAGCTACAGCATCCAAAGTTGTCTTCAATGAGGATGTAAAACTATTGACAAGATACTCTACTCCCTTACAGAGTTTAGGTAGCTACTCTGCTCTGGTTGGTATATGACATTAGAGAACATAAAGAAGGAATCATATCCTTAAACCTAGTTACAGCGCTTCTGAAAGACTTCTAGTGTAATGAAACTTATTCCCCACTGCAGGGTAGTCCATCAGGGTAAATGTAAATGTTATTAAAAAATGATCAGACAAAAGGGAGTTTTCAGGGAATACGGTTAAGTCTTCTATTTCCATACCATAAGTCAGAACAAGATCTAAAATATGATTAAAGTGGTGGGTGGACTCATTACTTTTGAGCAAAGCCGATAGAGTCTAATAATAGATTAAATGCAGTGTTGAGGCTGTCATTCTCAGCATCTGTGTGGATGTTAAAATCGCCCACTATAATTATCTTATCTGAGCTAAGCACTAAGTCAGACAAAAGGTCTGAAAATTCACAGAGAAACTCACAGTAACGACCAGGTGGACGATAGATAATAACAAATAAAACTGGTTTTTGGGACTTCCAATTTGGATGGACAAGACTAAGAGACAAGCTTTCAAATGAATTAAAGCTCTGTCTAGGTTTTTGATTAAGTAATAAGCTGGAATGGAAGATTGCTGCTAATCCTCTGCCCCGTCCCGTGCTACGAGCATTCTGACAGTTAGTGTGACTCGGGGGTGTTGACTCATTTAAACTAACATATTCATCCTGCTGTAACCAGTTTCTGTTAGGCAGAATAAATCAATACGTTGATCAATTATTATATCATTATATCAAGTCCAGTCAGGTGCTGCACTCTGCATCACCACATCCAACACCCAGGCAGGCAACCAATGCATCCCCATTTCTCAGGACGTAGCTATCTATCTGCTGCTTCCCCTTGGCCTTTTCCCCCAATGTGTGTTTGACATAAACTCATTCCAAAAAGTACCCAAGGAACATCCACAGAGGCATAGTACCAAAGACATCTAAGGCATTCAAATCTCACAAACAAACAGTAAGACAGGAAACACCAAGAACTTAGATTTGACCTTCGTTCTCCTGCAAAGATATCAACATCACTACACACCTCAGTCCCATGACCTCATGCCTCCACAATCTCTTTCCAGGCATCCCTATCTCTGAGTCAGAGGACCTACAGACAGATTCAGGTTCAACACTTTCAGCACATACAGATACATTTCTGAAGGCTGAGTTCAGGAAATCACTGAAAGCCTGAATGTTAGAGAGAGACTATGGTTGGTAATCTGACTTGAGCAGGATTTGCCCAGATCCAACTCATGCTGGATAGGACTTTTTTTTTCTGAATGTGAATACTGCAAATTGGATTTAAGATGGATTTTTTTTTTCTGTCTGGATCAACTCACCTCCAAGAAGTGGTTGAGCAGGATTTGCAGAGGTCTGAATGTCAATGTGAGGAGAATGCAGGCTATCTTTAAGATCATGATGTCAAACTTCTTCACTATATCCATGTGCCCATCATCACCACTGTGCGGCGCTCAATGCGGCTGCAACAATGAGGACAACAAACAGCCTTCTTTCCCTTCAGCACCTTCTCGCCAAGAAAATCCACTATGGGTTTCCCTTATGTTCCCTTCCATGTCTCACTTCCAGACACTTCTCTTTTGGCTTAGTTGGATTGAGTGTGTAGGATGAGCCAGATTTGAAAAAAAGTCTGAATGATATCTGGTTAGAAAGCATTCCGGACTGAATCCAGCCACACTGCCAACCCCAGTCTGACAGAGCCTTAGTCACAAACTCAGACAGTCCCATTCTTCACTCAGCTTCTGATGAGCCACAATCACAGTATTCATTGATTCAGCAAAGATCACAACATCATCTGCAAAGCTAAGGTTGGTAAATCTTTCCTCGCCAACAAAGGAACCTAAGATGCTGGTTGGGGGAACCAGCTCTCCAGACACATTTTTTAAGACTCATGAAAAGTAGATTTATGACATTTTAAAGCATTATAAGGGCTTATTTTCAAAGAAACATATTTCAGTATTTTTTTTTTTTTAAGTTCCGTACTCGACCTGAATAGAAGATTATGGATCTTACACCACGATGTCAGCACATTCTCCCAAAGCTCTGCAGTCTTTTAAGGGTTAATGCTGGTTTCCTTTGTAAAGTTTAAACAGGTTAGGATATGGATAACTATGGACATCAGCCTGTGAGTGCAGAGAAACCGGAGCAGAGTCGGGTCAGAACAGCCTGGCACCCATGCTAACAGTGTTTGTCACAACTGCCTTTTTTCCATCCGGAGCTCAAATGAGTGAAGTCAGAGAAATATGGGATTACTGTGAGTTATTTATGACGCTGAAACCCGAGAGGCTGCTTTATGAAATCATCTCTGCTGATTGGGCGTTCTTTCCTTGTGCACCATCTGATACGATTTCAAATGCCCGAGCATCAAAGTGCTTTGTGCAAAGTATGAGTAGTTTTGCACACATTCAATCAAAATACAGATCTTTATCGGCATCACGCTGATTGACATGAGCGGACTGTTGTGAAATAGATATGGCGCCTGTCCGTAGTCGTTACGGATTTTTCTCTTGCTGGGCAAAAAGTGTGTGGCCTTTGCGCTGAAACGTTATCGCAGTGATCCTGGCTCAGAGGACCAGTATTGAAGTGTTACCGCTAGTTCTTCTCAGAAGTGAAAGTATAGGAGCTAAAAGCAGATTTGACTGATTTAAAACACAGATCAGGTTTGGGAGAATGTGTTGGTGTCGTCCAGTTGCTGGATCCACTGCAACACAGAACTGTCTTGAGTCCTGGATGAAAGCCACTCAAGCAGACAACTGGTCCCTCCCACTAATCGAAAGTAGCCATCTATCTGCCACAACCAGGTGAAACGTGGGTGTGTCGTTGGACCTCTTCTGTCAACACAAAGACACCTGCGTGCTGGATCACGCCCAAAGAAACTCTACATATGGCCAAACGGTCACAGCTGATGCTCCCTCACAGGTGCAAATTGTGATCGCTAAGGGGTTGGTAAGGTTAGACTTTACTCGCGTAAAGCACCTTGAGGCAGCTTTGTTGTGATTTGGTGCTATATAAATTAAATAAATTGAAATTTAATTGAATTAAGCAAAAAACAATAACTCTCATTTCAGCTGCCTTCCATCGCAGGGTCAAAATCCAACCCCTCCTCCTCCTCGTGGCACCTGGGTAATGAATCAAGTATTGGATGCCTGGTGGGGCAAAATACGGTGGTGACCCTGTGTGCTCCGCAGCTGCTACAGTTACCTCGAAGGCCCAACATGAACGCTGAACACGAGATGGCTAATGGGGCTCTGGTGAAACAAGAAGTCCTCAATGTTAGATCAAAATTTAGCGGAAGGACCCAACGGCTGTGGAAGGTGGATGAAGGCTGTAGCAGGTCCCATGACTCCGACAGGCTTGGATTTTCCAGCCATTTGGACCAGGCTAAGATCTGTCATGGACCGTGTGTTTGTCACAACCATGTCTCATGAGTTTGTTTGTGTTCCCGTCATGAAATGAGTCACATTTTTGTGACGGGTTTTAAAAAAAAAAAATCTTACTATTACTAACCCTCCCCCTCCCCCTAACCAAAACCATACCCCCCCGACCCCCCTGCATCACTTTTCATTTGTGCGCTCATCACAGAATGGAATGAATTCATGCTCTCTTTACGAAAATGTGCCACTTTTTATGACAATATTACAAACCAACAGATTAATGTATCTTCATGATGCAGAATCACGAAATGCCGTGAGAGATGGTAGGATTGTTGCCGTGCTGCGACATTCCATGGTTAAA
Organism: Thalassophryne amazonica; assembly: GCF_902500255.1. NCBI lineage: Eukaryota > Metazoa > Chordata > Actinopteri > Batrachoidiformes > Batrachoididae > Thalassophryne > Thalassophryne amazonica. The sequence continues at coordinate 114,028,941 of NC_047109.1, forward strand.
CAATGCATGCACAGGCACGGCAAGATCCACCCTGGATGTAGATGTTCTACACCTCCCATGGCCTGTCAGGGAATTAACCAGGAGAAAAACCTTCCGCAGCAGTTTGGAGTCTCATCTCTAGAAAGATGAAACCACATGTGGGCACCCAGAGTTTTGTCTTTGGAGGGTGATGACTGCTGCGGTGTTGAGGGATCGTCTACTGCGCGACAGAGACTTACATGGCTGGGCAGCTGGAATTTCAAAGAAGTTTATATTATATTTTCCCCACATTTGAATCATATGCAGCAGTTGACCACATGAGCCTCCAATGATGTAGCCAATAAAAAAGAAAGAAAAAACTCTCTATATACTGAAAAACAAATTGCAAACAAGCCCAACCAATGAAAAAAAATGCAGAAGGATGCAATCAGTGGCAGTTGATAGTTAATGAACTTCCTGACCTTTAGGATAATGTACACTGCTTAACCAGATTCTGTGTATTTAATAATTCAGTTAGAGAGTAAAGAGCAAGAAAGAGGAGCGTCTCTCACCTAATGTAGTCAGGGATATCATTTGTCCACAGACAATGGTTGACATTTTATTGGTTTGGCCAGCATAAGAAAAAACTCATTATGGAGGCATCCATTTGTGTGGGTTTTAATGAAAACGACAGAATGAATCTTAGGCCCTGGACTAATGGGAAAATCTATGCAGAAACTACACTCCCAAATGAGCGTCCTGGACATTTGAAGTCATTAGTGTGGAGACTGCGGTCAGTAAACTGAATTTACATATATGGGCTTTACTTTGAAAAAATAAATAAATGTATGGTGGTGGAGAGAAGAGAAGAGGAGAGAAGGGAGAAGTCAGTAGCTTGATCTGCCATAGAGATCTTCTGAATGGGAGATCACAGGTTCATTATTAATGAAGCTCAGTTTCAGTTTCAGCTCCTGAGGAAATGATAAGGTGTAATGCAACAGTCCTGCTGTGATCACGGACAGCTTTGTCCCAAATCCTCTTCTCACCGGCTGCTAAAGAGCCAATCTGCTGTTACAGCACACCACTTATTCTTCTTATTTTATATTATTTGTCTGTTAACTCCAAAGCTACAAAATGAATTTCAGTGAAACTCTGTTGCGGGATGAGTGTTGGTCAAAGAAAGTTTCCATTTTGCGGTTGGTCCAGATCTTGATCTGCTACCTTCATCAATAATAATATTTTCATACATTTTCACCTACGGTGTTTTGGCAGCATTTTTGTCCCAGACTCTAATGTCAACCAATTCATCCCCGACTTTGAAAGTCGCTGCCTATCGGTCTCAGCCAGGTGATATGTGGGCAGACCTTGACCTTTCCAGTTGCCTGGGATCCTTACAGCTGAGGTACCTGTGCACTGGATCATACACAGACAAACCTGCCGTTGTTGACGCACCCTCACAATGGAAAAGCAGCACATCTCATCTCCGTCTCCCGAAGTAACAACTCTGTTACCACAAATTCTACCCAATGGCCCTCAAGGATCCTCTGAAAAGACATAGTACCAAGAGAACCAGTCTGTATCTCAACCAGAGACCAGCTGAGGCTTTAGGTCAGTGCTTAGCGTCCAAGTGTCACAGCCACACAGGAAGAGTTGCACAGACTAGTTGATCAGTCGATCAGTTGACTTTACTGATCTACTGCATGTCTTAAAGTTTGATATCAACAAGTCAAAGATCCAGCCCAGTCTCACACTTTTTTCATGATACCGTCACGAAATGCATCACGTTTTCATGATGCTGTAAAGTTTTGTTCATTATTTCTAACCCTAACCATAACCCCCCCCGCCAACATCACCTCAAATTCGGTGATACATCACAAATTCATTACGGTATCATGACCTATTAGATTACATCACTTTTCGTGATGCCACCTGAACTGGCGTGAGATCGGTTGCAAAGATTGTGATCAGGCTTGCTTGCTGTTGAACAACTTCTTGTTGTGCAGGTTGTCAACAAACCAGTCAAGTGCCATTGCTCATATTGGTTGCGTCCCTTCGGCTTCATCCTTTTTCCACTGTGGGTCGCCACAGACCATCTGCACTCAACAAAAGCGCACTTAACTGCTTGTTCACCAACCCTCCTATGGGTGAGTGTGGCAGGAAAATACCAGTGGGCCCTGTCCTTCCTCTCAGCACTCCATCATTCCTAATTTCCATAGATGCAGATGCAATCATCAGTTCTGGTGTTACTATATTGTTAAAAATTGCATTATATGACAGCTTGCTTATATGTTTAAAATGTCCTTGCATGACTCTGTGACCTGTGGGAAACTATATTAGATAATTTGAAATTTTGCAGCTTAAATGTTACCGGTTCTTTACACTGGCCTGTATATGGATAACATATTAACGAGAGTTGGAGAAAAAAAAAAGATAATGATGGCCATAACAACACTGCAATTACTGGCAACTGTATAGGCCCATATGCAGTACTCATAACATAGTTAAACCAGCCTATTAAAGCTACAATCAGTCTATATTTATCATTCCATAACCCAGTTACAAAGCTCCATTCTCTCATAATGGCCGTTGATAATGAGGAAGCTCTCACTGGTCATGTGACAGAAGTGGAGCCTAATCATTGGGTTGTTAGAGTATGTTGTGACAGTTTATTGGCATGGAATTCCATAATGGTACAGATCAATACCAACCCAAGAGGCATTCCTCTCAGCTGGATTTGATACATTTGAAGAAACACAGCTGACAGAAACCAGGCTTGTTTTGAAGATTCAGTTCTTCAGTCATCTATATGATTTAAGTAGGGATAATTCAATTCTGTTTGTTATATAGCAAACAAATCACACCATAAGTCACCTCAAGGTGCTTCAGAAGAGTGAGGTCTACCCTTACCCACCCCACGAGCAGGCACCTAAGTATCAGTGGTAAGGACATTTGGGCGTTTTGTGATTAGGGGAAGAAAACTCAAGCAGACCAGACTCAGTGGGGTGACCATCTGCTTGGCCATATTTCAACAACAACATAACAAATTAAAGAAAGCACAACAAAGAATTGTCACACAGGAAGACAGAAATGTTACACCTAATCACCCATACTTGTTTTTAAAGCAATATTCCCAAAGACAAACCAAACTGCAACAACATATATAAAACTTATACAGGCTGTATACAGAAGAAGTAAGATTGATGTAGGCCCGGGTTTCTCTAAGATGATGTGGATGACAGTATGTGACCCCCCCTGGCTAGGAACAGACTCCACAGGAGGTTTTATTTTTACCTTTATTAACCCTCCGGGGTCCGAGGGCATTTTTTGGACAGTTCACTCGCCTGGCATAAATGTTTTATTATTGCTGTTAACAGCTCTCCCTGCATCCCACAATCAAGTTTTATGTCTCTTCTTTTCAGGACAACCTGTTCTTTCATAATATATATGCTTTTGTTGTGTTTTATAAGTGTAATAAAGGTTTACAATCACAAATAACAAAGAAAAAAGTAAAGCGGAAAATAATTTTCCACACACATTTATTCAAAACACACAGCAAACTATAATAAACAACTGTTTTGACACTTTATAAAGGTAATTTGAGGTCTTGTGTGAAAGACTGTACAATAAAAAGTTCAAACAATAAACACAAATGCACATTTTGAATAAGCCTTCACTTTGGAAATGATGGTTGTTCAGCGGGTGGTCAGCCTGTCGATCGGCGCTCGGAGTGTGCGTGCTCTCAGACGCTGTGGGCGGTCTTTAAACCGGCTGGAGCACTCCTTAATCTGTGTAATCCCCATAAAATCGTCGCTGAAAGCCATCTGAATTTCCGAATGGTGTCCAGCTGGAGGTCTCTCACAGTTTCTGGAAAAATTTGATGCAGCAAAGCTCCAAATCATTCAGACATTTTATTCGCAATAAAAATCCAACGAGGGGGGTGGACCACTGCTCACACAAAGCCTGCTCACAGGCGAATGACGCAACCGACAGGCGTGAAAAAACTCACGCATGCGCACGAAGGTTCAAGCTTGGCTGATGCAATCACACGTGATTCAAATCCATATGGTTTTTGCAAAAAATATAAAGGGTGGATAGTTTTCTAACAGACCTCGTATACATCCAAAATGTAATGTCTCCATTAGAGGATGGGTTTAAATGTTTCACCAAAAAACATGATGTTCGTCTTCATGTTTAGAGCTTTTCTGCTCCCCCCGACACACTCACACACATACACACACACCTGGTGACAACATTGTCTTTAGGGCTGATAATAAAATAAAGGCATTACTTTACATTCAGGTGTTGCAGTGCTTCATTTCAGAATAAAGGCTGACCAATGTGTCCGTAATAAAATGCTTTTATTGTGAAATAAATTAGCAGAAGAAACATGAATGAATGTTAAAATGTTTTATGTGCATATCATAAAAATGTAAGTTTCAAGCCCTGCTGCAAAAATAAAACTATAAAGTGCTTTTATTGTGAAGGACATTACAGAAAGTGTCTATGTGCTCCAAAATGAATGAGCAGCTCTAATCATTTTTTAAATCAATTTTAATATTGCTTGATCCACATGTTTTTGTTTTTTTTTTAAATCCTGCTCTTAAAACGTGGCTAAAACAACTTCCATTATTTCAAATTCATGAACAGACAAATGCATCTGAAAAGTCAAACTTCACCTATAAATGATGGGAGTGAACACATTTCGTCTCATCAGTGAAGCCCGAACACGTGCATCTGTGTGCCCTTTATCAGCCGGTAAGCCTGCAGGCTCAACATTGATCCACTCTCAGCCCATCACCCTTTTCTTAATTTTAATTTTCCCCTTCCTAACCGATGCTAATTCCTTCCCCCTGCTGTATGATCCACGGACCAGAGGCCTGAGCGGCGCAGAGTGCCAGCAAGGGTCACTGTCAATTATATCCATTTAATACCCACTTATGTCTGCAACGATGTTTTCCTTCTGGGGTCACGCAGATTTCGCCCTGCACTTTATCCAATAATCTCACAGAATATAGGCTCGGATATTCCAAAATCAATGTCATTAACAAGGAGCTGCACCGCGCATTTGACTACAGATGTAATTAGTACAAGCTGGAGGGGGTTTGCTGCTTTGCACAGAGGGAAAACCCATTTAGTATCAAAACAACCTTAAAAAATGGACACCACTCTGAGATCATTTTTGCAGCAGATGACCACTGAAACACAATTAGCATCACTAATGACGAGGATCTCGACCTGATATACATCATACTCATGTCTGACGCTGACAGATGGAAAAGGAACATTAAATGTGGCCAAGAGCGTGCGAGGATTCCGTTCCGTTGGACGGTGTGCCGCTCTGTTTGCTGTCAGTTTACCTATTTAAGGAGGGCAGTCCTACTGGGTCACAGCGTCTCTGACGGCCTGTGAAAGAGGACACTGGGGATGCTGCATTAAGAGGATGAGCTTTTAAAAATTCTGTCACAAGGCCGGAGAATATCAGGCTGCGATCACTTTACGGCCCAGCTGAACATCGAGCCATCTCGCCAGCCTCATTAAAACACGTTATCTCCGTGTCATCAGATCGCTCTCGCCTCTTCCATTTCCTACTTTTTGTTTTTTATCTCTGTCAAAGTCTCAGACAGTTTTGAGCGCTCACCTAAACTCACTGGTCAAGTGTCCATTGTGCACAGAGAGCATTTTCTAATTGCTGCTGCAGACGTAAAGCTGTACAGCCTTTTAAATTTCACAAACCGACAAAATACAGTTTTTATTGAAATCTGAGAATTATAATGTCGGATCAATTTTGTAACATTTTGCAAAATTACAGCTTATTTTAATGAAGAGGTCTGGGATGATTCCATATCAAAAATTTTCTTTTCCCTGAGGTTTTGAGATGATCTTTGACCTGACCCACTGGTGTGATATGCATTTGTGGGGCGTGCACGCTAACATCCATAAAATGGCTCATAAATCAGTTCAGAGGTGTTACTTGATTACAAAAACAGTGTTTTTAGATTTCCAAGTGCTTATTTCTTGCTAGGCCCTGTGACAGACTGGCGTCCTGTCCAGGGTGTACTGCGCCTTGCGCTCTATGACTGCTGGGATAGGCTCCAGCCCCTTGCGACCCTTAATTGGACTTAAGCGGATGAAGATGAGTGAGTTAACTTTTACTGAATATCGAGAAACATATTCGATTTTTACAGAATAACCGGGCGACAGACTGGCGTCCTGTCCAGGGGTTCTCTGCATCACACCCTAACTGCTTGGATTGGCTGCAGCCGCACCCCCTCCCCCCGTGACCCCTAATTCGAATACGTGGTTGAAGATGAGTGAGTGAGAACTAACCTTTTTTTGAGCATCGATTGTTCGCGCAAGCAGCCAGCTAACATGACGCTACTTTTTTCCAGCATCTTTGTGAAGCTCAGGGGAAGTCCCCTGTGCTCTATGACATCGCTTCCAAATGTAGGTCATGGCGTCTGATCGCTTGAACTTCTACCCTTCAGGGGTTGAAATTCTAAATTATTTCCAGACAGCATGGAGTTTGATCATTTTAGCAAAATCATATTATGTATCCCTTATGTAAATGCCAAGGAATAAAATTATAGTGGTGTCAAAGAAAATAAACTGTTTTGGAGTATTTTCCACCATCTTGGTTTATTTTGTGTGAGAAAGCAGCCAGCTGATGTCAAGTTGCCTTTCTTTACTGTGATTGGCAGTGACTGTGTCCTTCCCAGCATCCTCGCAAAGCTATGTTATCTGATGTTGCTACCAAATGTAAGGGCCCCTTCACACATAGTGCGAATAAAGTACATCTCAGGGTGACTGACGGCAAAACAGCTTGTATTATGGAAACACAAATCATTGCGCCAGCGGGCAGGCATGCACGATGCCGGTGCGATGGGTCATGCACACAGGAACACACTGCCAGCAGCTGCCTGACGTTGTTACACATTGTGCAGCTGCTGTGTAGAAAAAATAAATAAGAAATAAAAATACACGCTGCGACGGTTTTGTGCACACGGGAGCACAGCAGCTGCTGAAAATAAAAATTTAAAATTACATGCCACCCACGGGAATCTGCACCTTCCAAACGCTCTGATTGCCAGTCAGAAACTTTACCACTGAGCTACAATCGCAGTCCTGTGAAAGTTGCGGGAACCTGCCTGATATGAGGAAGGCGATGGATGGATTTAAAATGAAATCAACCCACACATATAAAAACACTGCATTTATCAAGCAGGAAATACAAATATGATCCATCTGTTCCTCTGTAGATCAATCAATCAATCAATCAATCAATTTTTTTATATAGCGCCAAATCACAACAAACAGTTGCCCCAGGCGCTTTATATTGTAAGGCAAGGCCAATAATTATGTAAAACCCCAACGGTCAAAACGACCCCCTGTGAGCAAGCACTTGGCTACAGTGGGAAGGAAAAACTCCCTTTTAACAGGAAGAAACCTCCAGCAGAACCAAAATCAAGATGCTTGCTGTTGTATTTTCAGAAATACTTCCCTTCAAAGTTGGCAAGAAAGTACCATGCCCCGTTTTTCAGACCCTATTTGGAGTTTGAACCTAATATTTTTGGAATTTTCCACATGAAGCTCCATAATCTATGAATATATGAAAATAAAGCAAATCTGAGACCAAGGCCTGGAAGCCACTTGTTGATTTTGATATGAAACAACCCTTTCAACAGTTACGTAGGGCACCTTCACACATAGTGTGAATTTGGCTGAATTACGCATTAAGTGCGCATGAAGCAAAGTAAGTAATCCACATCGTATGCAAACCATGTAATTTCATAGCTGCTTCCAACACCTCGTACAGCTGTTGCTACAACTATTTGCGAACACCAGTGGCTGAAAGACAGTGTGCGCTGTGCGGGGCTATCGAACCCTCTCGCACCAGGTGCTGGCCAAATTCCAGGTGACACGCACGAACATCTAACACTGCTCGCATGGCACTTAGAAGATGTGTGGCCATTGACACACATCTTCAGATGTGTCTTCAGATCTTCAGATGACCCATGGTCACAGACACAGTCATGAAATGACATGAATGAGATGCAGTTCGCTCTTCTCATGTCTACATCTGCTGGTCCAGTGCATCCAGCCGGCAAGCACGTTTTCTGCCCAACACGCGTGTCTTGTGGACAGCGCGCTGCAGTACAGACACCGCATCATGTGGAACAGAGCTCACATGGGTGACGTGACAGTCACATCGCCTGCTGCGTGTTATGATCTGATGGTCCGTTTCAACCTGGGGGCAGCCTGTCAAGTGGCATGTGGTGCATGTGCTCACTTGCTGCAGCCCGTCCCCACAGCGATATATGTTTTTTTTATGTTCACGTGATGACAGCAAGCAGACACATGTGTCACAGTGGGAAGTTGTTAGTCCATGTCCGTCCAAACACAGTATTTGTTGTACAGCTGGATGTCCAGATCGACAGATCTCCACGGCCACTTCTATCGGTGGCCACACCTCCTGTCAGTTTAGTGCACACACCGTGTCAGTGTGTTTGTTTGCAAAGCAACACTTGTGGGGCACGTAAACAAATTTCACTGCCAGCACGACAATGATTGTATGCTGACTGTTGTCATGTTAATAGCGTGAATGGCCACACATTTTCTAAGTGCCATGTGAGTGGTCTTAGATGTTCGTGTGTCACCTGGAATTTGGCCAACACCTGCCGTGAAAGGGATCGATGGGCTTGCACAGCGCACACTCTGTCTTTCAGTCACTGGTGTGCGCAAATAGTTATAGCAACAGGTGTACAAGGCGTTAGAGGCAGCTATGATTTTACATGTTTTGCACACTATTCCTGCTTCATGCGCACTTTATGCGCAAATCAACCAAATTCGTACTATGTGTGAAGGGACCCTAAGTGATGGTGTCTGATCACTTGAATTTCTACCCATCATGGGTAGAAATTCTAAATTGTTTCCAGACAGCAGAAATTTTGATCATATTGACAAAAATCATACTAGGAATACCTTATTAATTGCTGAGGAATAAAATTATTGTGGTGCCAAAGAAAATTATCTTCGTGACTTAAATCATAAAAACCATCAAAGGCCGTACAGCTTTAATATTCAGTCCCAACAAGCGCAGCAGCAGAGTGACATGAACCTCGCCACTGAGATCGGCCTTGGCCTCTTGTGGAAAACCTGTTGCTCGGTATGTGAAAGGGAAAAGACAACATGACAGAAGTGAGGAGAGTCTGTGTGGCTTGGATTGGATTGCATCACGCTGAAACCAGAAACCGCATGGTAACAGGGTAGTGCCACTTCAGATGGCAAGATAGCGGTGATGATGGACACTTCAATGCTTTTATATAATATCCTCAGTGGGTCGTGAGTAATACAGCAAGAAAGGAAAAAAGGACCAAGTGGAAATTTGCAAATGTAAAATTCTGGGGAGACAAAAAGACTTTTATTACTTTCATCAAGTTTTTAGTTATGACAGTTTGTAATTTTTGCAACATTATTACCTCCACCAGTCAAGTTGGAGGAGGTTATGTTTTCACGCCTGTTTGTTTGTTTGTGAACAGCCTGGAACCCACAATTTTTCATATATAGTTATGAAATTTTTACAAGAGGATTTGTATCATCACAAGCAAGAACTGATTCAATTTTTCAATGTCATAGGTCAAAGATCAAAGTCAGGAAAAATCTTGGAAAAACTGGAAAAATCCCCTATCCTTTAACATTGAACACATTTTCAAAAATTCATAATTCTGTCAAAAAAGACTGAATTTCATTCATACTTGAGAGTGTTATGTTGCTGTTTTGTATTTTATTTTGGGGAACACTTTTGTGTTTATGGCCAAAACATTCAAACTCTCATGATAATCAGCGAATGAAACTACCAGGGATGGGGGGGGTGCAACCCCCCTTACCAGCCATAATAAAAGAAAATATGTAAAGAAAAAATATATGAAGAAAAAAAAGGGGAAGAAAGAAAAATAAAGAAAAACAAGAGAAAGTTGGTAAGTTTGATAACCTGTTTGCCACAATTTCTTTGTCTTTATCTTCATTGGAAAAAAAAAGCTGAACATATCTCACTGTGTTCAACAAGACAAAATTATTTGACACTGTATCATCTGTCCATAGACATAGAATTAATGATCAACATTACTGACATGCTTTTGGAGATTTCTGGACAATCTGTCAAAACTTCACTGGTGATTATGTAAAAATTTGTTTACAATAAAAATAAATATTGACATTGGAAATTTGGCTTTTTATCCGTGAGGAGCTCGGAGTAGAGCTGCTGCTCCTTTGCGTTGAAAGGAGCCAGCTGAGGTGGTTTGGACATCTGGTAAGGATGTCCCCTCGGTGCCTCCCTAGGGAGGTGTTCCAGGCACGTCCATCTGGGAGGAGACCCCGGGGAAGACCCAGGACTGGGTGTGAGAGATTATATCTCCACACTGGTCTGGGAACGCCTCGGGATCCCCCAGTCAGAGATGGTTAATGTGGCCCGGGAAAGGGAAGTCTGGGGTCCCCTGCTGGGGCTGTTGCCCCCCCACCCGATCCTAGATAAATGGTTGAAGAGTGATGAGTGAGTGAATTTGACTTGGCCAAGTTGTTAGTGCACTTGGTTTCAGTGCAAAAGGTTCCTCGTTCAAACCCCATCACGGCCACATTACTCCATGCAATGTGGAGTTGCGTCAGAAGGGCATCCGGGTGTAAAACCTGTGCAAATCAACATGCAGATCCACGTCGGATTTGCTGTGGTGACCCTGAGTGCAAACAAGGGAGCATCCAAAGGGTCTTACCATGTTATTATCCACAATGAAAAGAGTTGCTCACTACTTGTATAAAAATCATTATAATTTTTTTTGCTTATATCAGTGTCAATATTACGCTGTCATTCCATGAAATAGCAGAATCCATTCAGCGGATTGTGTAAGTGCGACGAATAAGACCCCCCACCACCCCGACCAGAAATTTCGGAATCCACCCCTGGTAGATACTGCTAATTCCCAGAAATACGCTGTAAAAATCAAGGATTATTCCACCTGGATGAAAGTTCATCTTCCAGTTTGGGGTAAGATTGAACTTTTTTGTTTTTTCTTTAAATTCCCGAGTAGGTCACATGGTCCAGATGTCATATCCTGTATGCAAATGTAAAGGCAACTTTTTGCGTCTACTTTGCCCGCTAACAAAAGCTTCCATGCATCCCCAAACACATCATGATGCTCAAATTATACGTCTGTATGTGTGGGGCAGATTAGAGGATCTCAGCAAACGGTGGAAAAAGGCTGCTGCATAACATCGAGCTGATTTGACTTTATAGTCGGGGACTAAACAGCTGTAAATGCACACGTGCTTTAATCCCTCTCTGTTTTCCATCAGGCTGCTGTGTAGTGGTGATGTTAAATGTAGGTGGTAAGCTCATATTTCTAATTATACAATAGCCAAACATTTTTTGTTAATGAAGATGGAAGGAGTGTAATTGAAAACTTCAGCATAATTAGTGCTTGGCAAGTGTTTGACTTTGGAAAATTGCACGTGCAGGAAGCGGTCTCAGCGGGAGAACCCGTAACTTATGAATCAAGCCTTTTCATAAATCCTGCAGCACACACACACCACACACCACACACACACCACACACACACACACACACCACACACACACACACACACAACACACACACCACACACACACACGTTATTATCACCGCAACCAAACGTCAAAGAACAACATTTACAACATCATGTATACGGAATGAACTTCCAAAGAGATTGTAAAATAAATAAATAAAAAGCTGGATTCCTTTTGAGAGAGTGGGTTTCTTCCCGAGTATCAAAATAAAAACGTACTTGTGACTTCATGTAATTGTTTTAAATCTATTTATAAATGCAACCTTCACTGTGTAGATGAGTCTGAACCCTATTCTCACAGGCTTGTAGTTTTATACACTACCACCAGGTGGCAAATTAGATTTGCGAGACCCTGAGAGAACTCTAACAATACTTCAGGAAGCAGCTTGTAGTATGAGTGTTGTTGAAGTGGCCTTCAGGTGTTTGCTTCTACTGACACCTACACGTGGGCTACTTTAGCAAAACGCTGTTTACTCAAGGTAGAGCATATTTGTGTTCTAGGCCCTTGGTGTCCAGAGTCGGGTCAGGTGAGGTCCCTAGCAGCATGTGCATCCTTACATCCTGGATCATAACACCCACAAAGACAACCAGTCCATTCCTACCTCTTGAAAGCAGTCACATGTCTGTTGCCGCCAGGTGAAACATGGGTGTTCTCGGCTTTGGGGTCCTCAAACACTGAGGCACATGCATGCTGGTTATCGATAGAGGATCTTCTTCTACCAGGCACAAGAAGCCATATAAAGTCCCAAAACTTGGTTTGGCGCAAACTAAAGGTACGGAGGATGTCGATTTAATTTATTTAAAGGTTTTCAAACTAAATCATCACCTTAAATAAATGCTGATGGGAAATAATGAAAAAGAATGAGTTGTCCCATATGTTGTCTTGGTATATCCAGAAAAATGGAAATAACAGGACGGTAAGTGAAGTAGAGAAGCTTGAATCTTCGACTGGACTGGGTTGCTTGACGCAAGGACGTTTTGATTCAAATCGCAGAAGCTTCCTCAGCTAAAATTCTTGCTCTGGTAGTCTGACTTCTGTCTGAACCCTTGTAGAGTAGAACAAACAGAAGCCACAAAAGCTGGAGTTTTAAACCTAACCAGACCCCTCCCTACCGAGAGGCAGACTAAACAATTGCTTTAATTAGCACCTATTGTGCCTAGTTAGCACCATCCTAATGACAGGGTAGCTGGCCCTCCTAATGATGGGACTGACGCCTCTCCTGATGACGTGAATGACTCATTACCATGAACAAAAGACTGAAACTGCTTTGACCTGAGTACCCCATTGTAAACAGGGGACAAAGCGGGTCTCAGATCCCCTCCCGCTTAGGGCTGGGTTTCAACTGGTATCACATAGAATGCCTCCTTCACCCCTCTCTCAAACCATTTCTTCCTCTCTGGCTAAGATTTCAACTTCCTTGTCCTCAAAGTGTGTGTTAGTGTCTTTAAGGTGGGAGATGAACTGCAGACTGAGGTCCACTGGCGCCCTCTCTGCGTGCTGGTATAGCCTTTGTGTAAAGGTTGCTTAGTCTCACCTATGTAGTGTTCGTTACAGTTTTCCTGATATCTGATAGAATACACTACATGCTCTGTTTGTAACTAGGGATCCTGTCCTTAGGGGTGAACTAATTTCTGTCTCAAGGTGTTAACAGGTTTAAAGTAAACTGGGATTTGTGCTGTCTGAAGATCCTCTGTAGTTTTCCCCCTACTCCTGCTAAATAAGGGAGAGACACAATTCGGATCAGGGAGACAGATACCCTCTCTACTTTTAAGATTAGGCTTAAAACTTTCCTTTTTGCTAAAGCTTATAGTTAGGGTTGGATCAGGTGACCCTGAACCATCCCTTAGTTATGCTGCTATAGACTTAGACTGCTGGGGGGTTCCCATGATGCACTGAGTGTTTCTTTCTCTTTCTGCTCTGTATGCACCACTCTGCATTTAATCATTAGTGATTGATCTCTGCTCTCTTCCACAGCATGTCTTTTTCCTGGTTCTCTCCCCTCAGCCCCAACCAGTCCCAGCAGAAGACTGCCCCTCCCTGAGCCTGGCTCTGCTGGAGGTTTCTTCCTGTTAAAAGGGAGTTTTTCCTTCCCACTGCCGCCAAGTGCTTGCTCACAGGGGGTCGTTTTGACCGTTGGGGTTTTTCTGTAATTATTGTATGGCTTTTGCCTTACAATATAAAGCACCTTGGGTCAACTGTTTGTTGTGATTTGGCGCTATATAAATAAAATTGATTTGATTTGATTTGATTTGACACTCCTCTTCTTCTTGTCTCCATCTCCTGTCTGTCTGGTCTCTTTGTTCTCTGGGACTTCTGCACTTTATCCAAATCAAATCAAATCAAATTGATTTGATTTGATTTGATCCAGGGACCATCGTGGGTACCCACATACTGTGAGGGCTTTCCGGACAAGTTGTTGTTCTTTAGCCCTTCCCTCTGTATTGTGGACACCTGTAGGGCTCTGTGTTGAAGAGTCCTGATCACCCCGAGCTTGTGTTCAAGGGGGTCCGGAAAGCGAAACGTCCTCGCGTCAAGCAATCCAGTCCAGTCGAAGATTCAAGCTTTTCTACTATGGAAACCACCTGGACAACTGAGAGCCTTCACAGAAACAATAAGTGAACCACACTTCTTTCACAGTGATGGAACAACAAATAATTCTGATCCTATATTCAAGTCAACTCAATCAATCAATCAACTTTTTTCTTGTATAGCGCCAAATCACAACAAACAGTTGCCCCAAGGCGCTCCACATTGCAAGGCAAGGCCATACAATAATTATGAAACACAGTCTACGTCTAAAGCAACATAACCAAGGGATGGTCCAGGGTCACCCGATCCAGCCCTAACTATAAGCCTTAGCGAAAAGGAAAGTTTTAAGCCTAATCTTAAAAGTAGAGAGGGTATCTGTCTCCCTGATCTGAATTGGGAGCTGGTTCCACAGGAGAGGAGCCTGAAAGCTGAAGGCTCTGCCTCCCATTCTACTCTTACAAACCCTAGGAACTACAAGTAAGCCCGCAGTCTGAGAGCGAAGCGCTCTAATGGGGTAATATGGTACTACGAGGTCCCTAAGATAAGATGGGACCTGATTATTCAAACCTTATAAGTAGAAGAAGAATTTTAAATTCTATTCTAGCATTAACAGGAAGCCAATGAAGGGAGGCCAACACGGGTGAGATATGCTCTCTCCTGCTAGTCCCCGTCAGTACTCTAGCTGCAGCATTCTGAACCAACTGAAGGCTTTTCAGGGAACTTTTAGGACAACCTGATAATAATGAATTACAATAGTCCAGCCTAGAGGAAATAAATGCATGAATTAGTTTTTCAGCATCACTCTGAGACAAGACCTTTCTGATTTTAGAGATATTGCGTAAATGCAAAAAGGCAGTCCTACATATTTGTTTAATATGCGCTTTGAATGACATATCCTGATCAAAAATAACTCCAAGATTTCTCACAGTATTACTAGAGATCAGGGAAATGCCATCCAGAGTAACGATCTGGTTAGACACCATGCTTCTAAGATTAGTGGGGCCAAGTACAATAACTTCAGTTTTATCTGAGTTTAAAAGCAGGAAATTAGAGGTCATCCATGTCTTTATGTCTGTAAGACAATCCTGCAGTTTAGCTAATTGGTGCGTATCCTCTGGCTTCATGGATAGATAAAGCTGGGTATCATCTGCGTAACAATGAAAATTTAAGCAATACCGTCTAATAATACTGCCCAAGGGAAGCATGTATAAAGTGAATAAAATTGGTCCTAGCACAGAACCTTGTGGAACTCCATAATTAACTTTAGTCTGTGAAGAAGATTCCCCATTTACATGAACAAACTGTAATCTATTAGACAAATATGATTCAAACCACCGCAGCGCAATGCCTTTAATACCTATGACATGCTCTAATCTCTGTAATAAAATTTTATGGTCAACAGTATCAAAAGCAGCACTGAGGTCCAACAGAACAAGCACAGAGATAAGTCCACTGTCCGAAGCCATAAGAAGATCATTTGTAACCTTCACTAATGCTGTTTCTGTACTACGATGAATTCTAAAACCTGACTGAAACTCTTCAAATAGACCATTCCTCTGCAGGTGATCAGTTAGCTGTTTTACAACTACCCTCTCAAGAATCTTTGAGAGAAAAGGAAGGTTGGAGATTGGCCTATAATTAGCTAAGATAGCTGGGGCAAGTGATGGCTTTTTAAGTAATGGTTTAATTACTGCCACCTTAAAGGCCTGTGGTACATAACCAACTAACAAAGATAGATTGATCATATTTAAGATTGAAGCATTAAATAATGGTAGGACTTCCTTGAGCAGCCTGGCAGGAATGGGGTCTAATAAGCATTTTGATGGTTTGGATGAAGTAACTAATGAAAATAACTCAGACAGAACAATCGGAGAGAAAGAGTCTAACCAAATACCGGCATCACTGAAAGCAGCCAAAGATAACGATACATCTTTGGGATGGTTATGAGTAATTTTTTCTCTAATAGTCAAAATTTTGTTAGCAAAGAAAGTCATGAAGTCATTACTAGTTAAAGTTAATGGAATACTCAGCTCAATAGAGCTCTGACTCTTTGTCAGCCTGGCTACAGTGCTGAAAAGAAACCTGGGGTTGTTCTTATTTTCTTCAATTAGTGATGAGTAGAAAGATGTCCTAGCTTCACGAAGGGCTTTCTTATAGAGCAACAAACTCTTTTTCCAGGCTAAGTGAAGATCTTCTAAATTAGTGAGACGCCATTTCCTCTCCAACTTACGGGTTATCTGCTTAAGCTACGAGTTTGTGAGTTATACCACGGAGTCAGACACTTCTGATTTAAAGCTCTCTTTTCAGAGGAGCTACAGCATCCAAAGTTGTCTTCAATGAGGATGTAAAACTATTGACAAGATACTCTAACTCCCTTACAGAGTTTAGGTAGCTACTCTGCTCTGTGTTGGTATATGACATTAGAGAACATAAAGAAGGAATCATATCCTTAAACCTAGTTACAGCGCTTTCTGAAAGACTTCTAGTGTAATGAAACTTATTCCCCACTGCAGGGTAGTCCATCAGGGTAAATGTAAATGTTATTAAAAAATGATCAGACAAAAGGGAGTTTTCAGGGAATACTGTTAAGTCTTCTATTTCCATACCATAAGTCAGAACAAGATCTAAAATATGATTAAAGTGGTGGGTGGACTCATTTACTTTTTGAGCAAAGCCGATAGAGTCTAATAATAGATTAAATGCAGTGTTGAGGCTGTCATTCTCAGCATCTGTGTGGATGTTAAAATCGCCCACTATAATTATCTTATCTGAGCTAAGCACTAAGTCAGACAAAAGGTCTGAAAATTCACAGAGAAACTCACAGTAACGACCAGGTGGACGATAGATAATAACAAATAAAACTGGTTTTTGGGACTTCCAATTTGGATGGACAAGACTAAGAGACAAGCTTTCAAATGAATTAAAGCTCTGTCTAGGTTTTTGATTAATTAATAAGCTGGAATGGAAGATTGCTGCTAATCCTCTGCCCCGACCCGTGCTACGAGCATTCTGACAGTTAGTGTGACTCGGGGGTGTTGACTCATTTAAACTAACATATTCATCCTGCTGTAACCAAGTTTCTGTTAGGCAGAATAAATCAATACGTTGATCAATTATTATATCATTATATCAAGTCCAGTCAGGTGCTGCACTCTGCATCACCACATCCAACACCCAGGCAGGCAACCAATGCATCCCCATTTCTCAGACGTAGCTATCTATCTGCTGCTTCCCCTTGGCCTTTTCCCCCAATGTGTGTTTGACATAAACTCATTCCAAAAGTACCCAAGGAACATCCACAGAGGCATAGTACCAAAGACATCTAAGGCATTCAAATCTCACAAACAAACAGTAAGACAGGAAACACCAAGAACTTAGATTTGACCTTCGTTCTCCTGCAAAGATATCAACATCACTACACACCTCAGTCCCATGACCTCATGCCTCCACAATCTCTTTCCAGGCATCCCTATCTCTGAGTCAGAGGACCTACAGACAGATTCAGGTTCAACACTTTCAGCACATACAGATACATTTCTGAAGGCTGAGTTCAGGAAATCACTGAAAGCCTGAATGTTAGAGAGAGACTATGGTTGGTAATCTGACTTGAGCAGGATTTGCCCAGATCCAACTCATGCTGGATAGGACTTTTTTTTTCTGAATGTGAATACTGCAAATTGGATTTAAGATGGATTTTTTTTTTCTGTCTGGATCAACTCACCTCCAAGAAGTGGGTTGAGCAGGATTTGCAGAGGTCTGAATGTCAATGTGAGGAGAATGCAGGCTATCTTTAAGATCATGATGTCAAACTTCTTCACTATATCCATGTGCCCATCATCACCACTGTGGCGGCGCTCAATGCGGCTGCAACAATGAGGACAACAAACAGCCTTCTTTCCCTTCAGCACCTTCTCGCCAAGAAAATCCACTATGGGTTTCCCTTATGTTCCCTTCCATGTCTCACTTCCAGACACTTCTCTTTTGGCTTGAGTTGGATTGAGTGTGTAGGATGAGCCAGATTTGAAAAAAGTCTGAATGATATCTGGTTAGAAAGCATTCCGGACTGAATCCAGCCACACTGCCAACCCCAGTCTGAACAGAGCCTTAGTCACAAACTCAGACAGTCCCATTCTTCACTCAGCTTCTGATGAGCCACAATCACAGTATTCATTGATTCAGCAAAGATCACAACATCATCTGCAAAGCTAAGGTTGGTAAATCTTTCCTCGCCAACAAAGGAACCTAAGATGCTGGTTGGGGGAACCAGCTCTCCAGACACATTTTTTAAGACTCATGAAAAGTAGATTTATGACATTTTAAAGCATTATAAGGGCTTATTTTCAAAGAAACATATTTCAAGTATTTTTTTTTTTTAAGTTCCGTACTCGACCTGAATAGAAGATTATGGATCTTACACCACGATGTCAGCACATTCTCCCAAAGCTCTGCAGTCTTTTAAGGGTTAATGCTGGTTTCCTTTGTAAAGTTTAAACAGGTTAGGATATGGATAACTATGGACATCAGCCTGTGAGTGCAGAGAAACCGGAGCAGAGTCGGGTCAGAACAGCCTGGCACCCATGCTAACAGTGTTTGTCACAACTGCCTTTTTTCCATCCGGAGCTCAAATGAGTGAAGTCAGAGAAATATGGGATTACTGTGAGTTATTTATGACGCTGAAACCCGAGAGGCTGCTTTATGAAATCATCTCTGCTGATTGGGCGTTCTTTCCTTGTGCACCATCTGATACGATTTCAAATGCCCGAGCATCAAAGTGCTTTGTGCAAAGTATGAGTAGTTTTGCACACATTCAATCAAAATACAGATCTTTATCGGCATCACGCTGATTGACATGAGCGGACTGTTGTGAAATAGATATGGCGCCTGTCGTAGTCGTTACGGATTTTTCTCTTTGCTGGGCAAAAAGTGTGTGGCCTTTGCGCTGAAACGTTATCGCAGTGGATCCTGGCTCAGAGGACCAGTATTTGAAGTGTTACCGCTAGTTCTTCTCAGAAGTGAAAGTATAGGAGCTAAAAGCAGATTTGACTGATTTAAAACACAGATCAGGTTTGGGAGAATGTGTTGGTGTCGTCCAGTTGCTGGATCCACTGCAACACAGAACTGTCTTGAGTCCTGGATGAAAGCCACTCAAGCAGACAACTGGTCCCTCCCACTAATCGAAAGTAGCCATCTATCTGCCACAACCAGGTGAAACGTGGGTGTGTCGTTGGACCTCTTCTGTCAACACAAAGACACCTGCGTGCTGGATCACGCCCAAAGAAACTCTACATATGGCCAAACGGTCACAGCTGATGCTCCCTCACAGTGCAAATTGTGATCGCTAAGGGGTTGGTAAGGTTAGACTTTACTCGCGTAAAGCACCTTGAGGCAGCTTTGTTGTGATTTGGTGCTATATAAATTAAATAAATTGAAATTTAATTGAATTAAGCAAAAAACAATAACTCTCATTTCAGCTGCCTTCCATCGCAGGGTCAAAATCCAACCCCTCCTCCTCCTCGTGGCACCTGGGTAATGAATCAAGTATTGGATGCCTGGTGGGGCAAAATACGATGGTGACCCTGTGTGCTCCGCAGCTGCTACAGTTACCTCGAAGGCCCAACATGAACGCTGAACACGAGATGGCTAATGGGGCTCTGGTGAAACAAGAAGTCCTCAATGTTAGATCAAAATTTAGCGGAAGGACCCAACGGCTGTGAAGGTGGATGAAGGCTGTAGCAGGTCCCATGACTCCGACAGGCTTGGATTTTCCAGCCATTTGGACCAGGCTAAGGATCTGTCATGGACCGTGTGTTTGTCACAACCATGTCTCATGAGTTTTGTTTGTGTTCCCGTCATGAAATGAGTCACATTTTTGTGACGGGTTTTAAAAAAAAAAAATCTTACTATTACTAACCCTCCCCCTCCCCCTAACCAAAACCATACCCCCCCGACCCCCCTGCATCACTTTTCATTTTGTGCGCTCATCACAGAATGGAATGAATTCATGCTCTCTTTACGAAAATGTGCCACTTTTTATGACAATATTACAAACCAACAGATTAATGTATCTTTCATGATGCAGAATCACGAAATGCCGTGAGATATGGTAGGATTGTTGCCGTGCTGCGACATTCCCAGGTTAAACAAATGCATGCACAGGCACGCCAAGATCCACCCTGGATGTAGATGTTCTACACCTCCCATGGCCTGTCAGGGAATTGACCAGGAGAAAAACCTTCCTCAGCAGTTTGGAGTCTCATCTCTAGAAAGATGAAACCACATGTGGGCACCCAGAGTTTTGTCTTTGGAGGGTGATGACTGCTGCGGTGTTGAGGGATCGTCTACTGCGCGACAGAGACTTACATGGCTGGGCAGCTGGAATTTCAAAGAAGTTTATATTATATTTTCCCCACATTTGAATCATATTGCAGCAGTTGACCACATGAGCCTCCAATGATGTAGCCAATAAAAAAGAAAGAAAAAACTCTCTATATACTGAAAAACAAATTGCAAACAAGCCCAACCAATGAAAAAAAAATGCAGAAGGATGCAATCAGTGGCAGTTGATAGTTAATGAACTTCCTGACCTTTAGGATAATGTACACTGCTTAACCAGATTCTGTGTATTTAATAATTCAGTTAGAGAGTAAAGAGCAAGAAAGAGGAGCGTCTCTCACCTAATGTAGTCAGGGATATCATTTTGTCCACAGACAATGGTTGACATTTTATTGGTTTGGCCAGCATAAGAAAAAACTCATTATGGAGGCATCCATTTGTGTGGGTTTTAATGAAAACGACAGAATGAATCTTAGGCCCTGGACTAATGGGAAAATCTATGCAGAAAACTACACTCCCAAATGAGCGTCCTGGACATTTGAAGTCATTAGTGTGGAGACTGCGGTCAGTAAACTGAATTTACATATATGGGCTTTACTTTGAAAAAATAAATAAATGTATGGTGGTGGAGAGAAGAGAAGAGGAGAGAAGGGAGAAGTCAGTAGCTTGATCTGCCATAGAGATCTTCTGAATGGGAGATCACAGGTTCATTATTAATGAAGCTCAGTTTCAGTTTCAGCTCCTGAGGAAATGATAAGGTGTAATGCAACAGTCTGCTGTGATCACGGACAGCTTTGTCCCAAATCCTCTTCTCACCGGCTGCTAAAGAGCCAATCTGCTGTTACAGCACACCACTTATTCTTCTTATTTTATATTATTTGTCTGTTAACTCCAAAAGCTACAAATGAATTTCAGTGAAACTCTGTTGCGGGATGAGTGTTGGTCAAAGAAAGTTTCCATTTTGAGGTTGGTCCAGATCTTGATCTGCTACCTTCATCAATAATAATATTTTCATAACATTTTCACCTACGGTGTTTTGGCAGCATTTTGTCCCAGATCTCTAATGTCAACCAATTCATCCCCGACTTTGAAAGTCGCTGCCTATCGGTCTCAGCCAGGTGATATGTGGGCAGACCCTTGACCTTTTCCAGTTGCTGGGATCCTTACAGCTGAGGTACCTGTGCACTGGATCATACACAGACAAACCTGCCGTTGTTGACGCACCCTCACAATGGAAA
This sequence comes from Thalassophryne amazonica, assembly GCF_902500255.1. NCBI lineage: Eukaryota > Metazoa > Chordata > Actinopteri > Batrachoidiformes > Batrachoididae > Thalassophryne > Thalassophryne amazonica. The sequence goes on from NC_047109.1 coordinate 114,050,591, forward strand.
AGCAGCACATCTCATCTCCGTCTCCCGAAGTAACAACTCTGTTACCACAAATTCTACCCAATGGCCCTCAAGGATCCTCTGAAAAGACATAGTACCAAAGAGAACCAGTCTGTATCTCAACCAGAGACCAGCTGAGGCTTTAGGTCAGTGCTTAGCGTCCAAGTGTCACAGCCACACAGGAAGAGTTGCACAGACTAGTTGATCAGTCGATCAGTTGACTTTACTGATCTACTGCATGTCTTAAAGTTTGATATCAACAAGTCAAAGATCCAGCCCAGTCTCACACTTTTTTCATGATACCGTCACGAAATGCATCACGTTTTCATGATGCGGTAAAGTTTTGTTCATTATTTCTAACCCTAACCATAACCCCCCCCGCCAACATCACCTCAAATTCTGTGATACATCACAAATTCATTACGGTATCATGAACTATTAGATTACATCACTTTTCGTGATGCCACCTGAACTGGCGTGAGATCGGTTGCAAAGATTGTGATCATGTCTTGCTGCTGTTGAACAACTTCTTGTTGTGCAGGTTTGTCAACAAACCAGTCAAGTGCCATTGCTCATATGGTTGCGTCCCTTCGGCTTCATCCTTTTTCCACTGTGGGTCGCCACAGAACCATCTGCACTCAACAAAAGCGCACTTAACTGCTTGTTCACCAACCCTCCTATGGGTGAGTGTGGCAGGAAAATACCAGTGGGCCCTGTCTTCCTCTCAGCACTCCATCATTCCTAATTTCCAATAGATGCAGATGCAATCATCAGTTCTGGTGTTACTATATGTTTAAAAATTGCATTATATGACAGCTTGCTTATATGTTTAAAATGTCCTTGCATGAATCTGTGACCTGTGGGAAACTATATTAGATAATTTGAAATTTTGCAGCTTAAATGTTACCGGTTCTTTACACTGGCACTGTATATGGATAAACATATTAACGAGAGTTGGAGAAAAAAAAAAGATAATGATGGCCATAACAACACTGCAATTACTGGCAACTGTATAGGCCCATATGCAGTACTCATAACATAGTTAAACCAGCCTATTAAAGCTACAATCAGTCTATATTTATCATTCCATAACCCAGTTACAAAGCTCCATTCTCTCATAATGGCCGTTGATAATGAGGAAGCTCTCACTGGTCATGTGACAGAAGTGGAGCCTAATCATTGGGTTGTTAGAGTATGTTGTGACAGTTTATTGGCATGGAATTCCATAATGGTACAGATCAATACCAACCCAAGAGGCATTCCTCTCAGCTGGATTTGATACATTTGAAGAAACACAGCTGACAGAAACCAGGCTTGTTTTGAAGGATTCAGTTCTTCAGTCATCTATATGATTTAAGTAGGGATAATTCAATTCTGTTTGTTTATATAGCAACAAATCACACCATAAGTCACCTCAAGGTGCTTCAGAAGAGTGAGGTCTACCCTTACCCACCCCACGAGCATGCACATAAGTATCAGTGGTAAGGACATTTGGGCGTTTTGTGATTAGGGGAAGAAAACTCAAGCAGACCAGACTCAGTGGGGTGACCATCTGCTTGGCCATATTTCAACAACAACATAACAAATTAAAGAAAGCACAACAAAGAATTGTCACACAGGAAGACAGAAATGTTACACCTAATCACCCATACTTGTTTTTAAAGCAATATTCCCAAAGACAAACCAAACTGCAACAACATATATAAAACTTATACAGGCTGTATACAGAAGAAGTAAGATTGATGTAGGCCCGGGTTTCTCTAAGATGATGTGGATGACAGTATGTGACTCCCCCTGGCTAGGAACAGACTCCACAGGAGGTTTTTATTTTTACCTTTATTTAACCCTCCGGGGTCCGAGGGCATTTTTTGGACAGTTCACTCGCCTGGCATAAATGTTTTATTATTGCTGTTAACAGCTCTCCCTGCATCCCACAATCAAGTTTTATGTCTCTTCTTTTCAGGACAACCTGTTCTTTCATAATATATATGCTTTTGTTGTGTTTTATAAGTGTAATAAAGGTTTACAATCACAAATAACAAAGAAAAAAGTAAAGCGGAAAATAATTTTCCACACACATTTATTCAAAACACACAGCAAACTATAATAAACAACTGTTTTGACACTTTATAAAGGTAATTTGAGGTCTTGTGTGAAAGACTGTACAATAAAAAGTTCAAACAATAAACACAAATGCACATTTTGAATAATATATACAAAATGGTCTATGCGTTTATGCTCCAGTCTGGGGAGCGGCCCCTCTCCCTCACCCCACTGATATGGTAAACAGTGCTTTACACCAGAGGGAGAGAGCCACAGAGTCATCCAGTAACATTCAAATGCAAACTAGTGGAGCAATCCTGATAGTTACACACTATTTGCTTGAGCATGTGAGATTGTCATGTGAGGCTCTCCGTCTGTTTTCCCTTTCGCTGTGCGTATTGGCACAGGGCGCACTGGAGTAGTTAGGGGGCTATTCAAACGGGCCAACTAGTAAGATATCACTCCTGAAAACGATCATTGGTTACCACATGAGGTATATCTGCCCTACGATTGGATTTTGGAAAACCATGTGACGGTGATCCAATTCAGATTGGACACTCGCATTCCACACGTCATCACACAGCTTCTATGAGGAGTACAAAGATGACCGACGGTGGATCGAAAGTCTGTAGAGTTAACTTTTCAGTAAAAAAAAAAGTAAGTTTCTATCTCATATCGTTAAAAAGTTTTTTTATAATTTAGTAAAGCTTGGTCCCAGCCGCCGTATATGATGGCATCGGCCACCAGGTTAGTCCCATTGAGATCAAGACCTCTTTTGCAAAGTAGACCTGGACAATTTTTAAAGTTTCCAATCCACCTAACCTGTATGTCTTTTAAATGTGGGTGGGAACCGGAGCACCCAGAAGAAACCCACTCCAACACGGGGAGAACATACAAACTCCACACAGAAAGGCCACAGGTGGGAATTGAACCCATGACCTTCATGCTGTGAGGCAAAAGTGCTATCCACTAAGCCACTGTGCTGCAGGTTACTTCCCCAACCAAGGCCAGTACCATTTATATGTATGATGGAACAACTAATTCTAATTCATAATCAGTTCATAATCATAAGTTCATTCAGTTCATAATCATACACAGTTTGCTAAATTGATGTTAAAATACTGTGAAGCAGCCAGTGGCTTGATTTTTAATGTTATGCATTGGTTAAATTTGTTTCTCTGCTACTTCCATGTCTTAAGGATCAATGCAAGGACTGGTGACATGGTTAGTAACACAGGTATGGGTTTGATATACAGTTGATCAGTTCGCACAGCAAAAGTGTCCATGAGAGCAGCAGCAAAAGGACAATCAAGTTATATGAGCAAAGGGGTTCAGAAGGTAGGAATCAAGCATACCACGCAGGAAATCCAAAAGATGGAAGGGTAGACTCAGAAGACTGAGGAAGGCATTGGGAGTCAGCAACTGGAGATTAAACACTAGGAGAGAGCAGGCAAAAAGGAGACAATCTGGCACAAGAGGGATGTAACGGCTAAATAGTGTGTAATTCACTTCACCGGGAAATGAGTGTGCATGTGAAACTACCAACAACATGCAATTGGAGCAGAACTGTTAAAATAAAGGCATGAGAATAATAACACCATAGAGGAGACTTTAGGAGGAGTGCAAGCCACAAGACAAAATACTACAAATATAACGTAGGAGAAAATGCTCGAAGGAAATACAAAGCCAGAGATCAAGAATTGTGTCAGTTTCTTGTAATTGTATAAGAATATTGTCTTGAACATTGCATATATACACTAATGCCATCAACAGCTCTCAAAGCTCTACTGCTTCAGGTTAAAGCTGACCATCTAAAGACATGAAGTATGTAGTTTGAAGAAGTAACGTCTGCACATTCAAAGAATAAAAGATACAATCATGCCTTTGCCCTTCTCACCCCTCCTACTCCTTTGAGATCTCTGTGTTGGGAATAATATAAGGCTTGAGGGAGCAGGTTGTGAGATAAAAGGCCACATCACAATGATGATCTCTATCGATCGGCAACCTTGGGCACACAGAGGAGGTCCGGCATTTGTCACGTCGAAACTCAAACCAATAGCTGATCCACGCTGTCTCTGATGAATTGGTCCTGCTCACCAACTTTGTTAATTGATGACGCGCTCCTTTTCAGGTGCACCGCTGATATATTCCGTGCATCCTTAGACTTCACAAACCTTCCCCTTCCTCTGTGCGTTTCTGCTCGGGTTCTCTTTAAGCCCAAACGCCACGGGATAAACCGGGCCACACCTTGCATGTTCATCAACACAACAACCTGCTTCTGAATGAGCTGTGAGACTTTCAGAGAGCACTGATGGATATACAGTAGCTCTTTGTTCGTGTGGAGGCCCGCTCCCTATGTCACCTTAAAAGAGATCTGAGCAGCAGTCACGGGGATTTTCACTGCTCATATTTCTCAGCTGTAAAGTAAAGAAAAGCACTCTGCTGTAACATTTGTACAGAAATGTTACAGTTCATGCTACTTTTTTCCAACCCAATCTCACGCCAGTTCATGATGCCATCACGAAAAGGGATTTAATCTATTAGTTCATGATACCATCAGGAAATGTTACTTTTCTCGTGATGGCATCATGAAATTTAGGGTGATGCAGGGGGGCTGTGGAAGTTAGAGTTGAGTTAGAAATAGTGAACTATGTCACAAAAATGCAAAGATTTCATGATAATAAAAGCCGTGAGACTGGGCTGTTTTCATTTTTCATTCCACCCCCACATTTTCCCAAAAGTTTTTATAATGTGGTGGAGGTCTCCAAAATTTTGAACACAAAAGTGTTTAACATCTTCAGCGTTGTTCTCCTTTCTGAGACATTTGTAGGTTAGTTCAGCTGCCAGACGATAGCGATGATCCCTTTGGAAGCATTATTGCCTACACACCAGTTTGGTGACAAATTCTGAGGATTTGGCACCATCTAAGGCCTTGTCCACACAGAAATGGATATGATTCTTTTTTTGGTTTTTTTGCCATTTTCAAAAGTTGATTTGAAAAATTGATCACTGTTTCAAGAAATATCTGCGTACTCATGAAACCACTCAGAATGAATGAAAATGATGTAGTGTACGTCAGGCCTGTATGTGGCGCTGTTCCGCTCCCACATAAAATGTAAAAGATGATGTGCAGCATGTGCATATGAAGTCAAACATCTACTTCAAGCCACAGTGGATTATAAATTGACTAAACTGCAAGAGAATGTTGACTGGGAATGTTTCTGTGTAGGCTCTCAGTTGTCCAGGTGGTTTCCAGAGTAGAGAAGCTTGAATCTTCGACTGGACTGGGTTGCTTGACGCGAGGATGTTTCGTTTCTAATCGCAGAAGCTTCCTCAGCTAAAATTCTTGCTCTGGTAGTCTGACGTCTGCCTTGCACTCTAGTTAGCACCCTCCTAATGACAGGGCAGCTGTCCCTCCTAATGATGGGACTGACGCTTCTCCTGATGCTTCTCCTGATGACGTGAATGACTCATTACCATGAACAAAAGACTGAAACTGCTTTGACCTGAGTACCCCATTGTAAACAGGGGACAAAGCGTGTCTCAGACCCCCTCCCCAGTCTGGTAGTCTGACAGAATTCAGACTACCAGAGCAAGAATTTTACCTGAGGAAGCTTTTGTGATTAGAAGCGAAACGTCCTCGCATCAAGCAACCCAGTCCAGTCAAAGATTCAAGCTTCTCAACAATGTTGACTGGGAATTGCGTCAATTCCAAGACACTGATATAATGGACTCATTTCGGGAGCAGTATCCAAGACACCTGACAGAGAAAGACACGATGTATTGTGGCTGAGTTTAGAGAGGTGGGGTAATAACATCATCATTTCACAAAAGTTGTGTATTGGTAGTACACAGAAAAACGCACTGTGGAATTCTGCTGTGATGGTTTTTTCTGCTGTCAACATGAGAAAGCAGCTTAACGTTGACTGAACCTCCACTGACAACCTACGAACAAGTACCAGACAAAACAAACATACACCAATTGGGACAATTCTCTGCCTGATGTCCGCTTAAACTTTTCAGCATCTACACAACTTTCCGATGGACTTGCCAGACGTCACAAGGAAGACATTTAATAAATGAGGAAAGGATTTGTACAGGACAAACACGGACAAAAGCGGGTGAGTTATTAGTGATTTATTTTTTATTGGTGATAAAATTAGACATTTTATTGAAATAGGCATTCCAACAAATGCAATATTGACTGTTAACAAATTTTCTCCAGCTTTTAGAGTGGCTGGAGAAAGCAGAGTCGGCGCCCACATTTCACCTGGCTGCAGTAGATAGATGGTTATTTTAGAGACGTGGGGATGGACCGGTTTGTCTGCCTAGGTGGTTGACTTCCAGGACCAATGGTGACTCTGTGGTGTCATGGAGCGGCAACGCGTGGTACCAGTACATGGTCCCAGACTTGACTTGACTTGACTTTGGAGAGGATCCAGATAAAGTGGGAGCACAAGTAGTACCTTCTAACACTTCTTTAACATTATGAGATGGGGTATTTTGTGTCTCGGGAGAGGTCCCTTCTTGGTTTTGCAGATTTATACTAAAAATAAAGTGAGTCCTGGCATTAAGTGATGTTTCTGACATGATAAACAGTGTGGTTTAAATTGATCTTCCTCAGTGGTTAACCCAGCTGACCATGTTTGCACTGTGGTCAGTGGCTTGAACTGTGTTCCTTTGGTGATGGTGCTAATATTTCCCGAAAAATGTTAATGTTTCAAAATCCTCACCAGGTTAAAGTGCACCATGCTTCAACAAGTCTCAACAATCCGTGCAGGAAAGAATTTATAAACCACATAATCCTGTTTCAGGGGATCTGGAGTGTGTAACTTTGTCATCCTGCATCCTGCATGAAAACGAACACTTGTTCGATGAGCCAAGTAACTCAAAGGCTATAGGTAGACAGGTTTTGGCCACCCAGTGGAAATTCCAAGCTCATATGCGTTTCAGAGTTTCCAGTATATCCTTCTGCCATCCACAGAAAACATCGATTTCCTCAGCAGTGTTCTCACACGCTCACAGAAGTTTAAGTTTGTAGTCCAGGTGGATGCATGAGATTTGGAGAAATGAAAGCGAGCATAAGCGTGAACGTGACTGTGTGGAGCGACTGAGCAGCATCATCACGCACCTTTGAATATGAGGAAATTTAAAGTGAAGCAGCTTCAGTGACTCGGCAGGCTTTAAATCGACTCAGGAGTTAAAAACAAGAGGACCAGCAACAACAAAGGCAGAGAAATTGTGCAAAAAGGTGCACTTTTGGATTTAAAGCACCTATCTCAGATCCCAGAGCCCTGAGATTGAGATTGGATTACTGTCGGTTAGATTTACTCCTGTGGCTCTTCGCCACTACATCATCGTAGGGCCCCCTGCCTCTGGATCAATGGGGATATTTACTGCGCCTGTTTCAGGGAGACTTTCACAGTAGGCAGGACATTAAACAAACAGCCGACAGCCCCGTCCCAATGATGGCCTGTCTGTTCACACTGTGCCATGCCCTAATGTCACACATATGCACTCCACGCCGCACACAAACACAGCAGAGGTGGAGATTAAACGGAAACACAAAGGAAGACACCAAAAAGAATATCCAAGACTAACAGCAGAGCATGTTTCTACTGAAATTTTGTCAGACAGTCATGATGGGTTTTTCAACTTCATATTGTGTCTGTAAAAACAAAACCAAAAAAAAAAAAAATTGTGAGACAGATAATGTGTAAAATCACTGACTTTTTTATTTTTATTTTTATTTTTTTTTGGCAAAAGCACCACATTTTGCACAGATGGTGTTTGACATATAATTAAAAAAATATATTACACATCATGCCAAGCTCAAATGTTTGTTTATTTATTTTCTGTTATTTTTAATCAGTGTAATTGTGGTTGGATTGGATTCAGCGTGTAAGAAAACAGAAAGCAACATTTCATTTGTGTCTGTATGACATACAGTGGGGTAGATATTTGAAATGATTGTACATTTTAAATTACAAGCACCAGATTTAGCATAGAAGGAATTTGATTACTATTACTGCTAGTAGTACTACTACTACTACTATTAATAATAATAATAATAACACTACTACTACTTTCAATCAGGCTTTCGTTAAGCCCCGGTCACACGGCACTAACAAAGGACACCGAATCCAAAACGAAACAAGAAATCTGGACTTACATTGACTTTCGGAGACATCATTTAACAGTCGTCCAGTTTCATTTCTGTAGCTGGCACTTCCTCAGAATTTTCAAACTGTTGAAAAATGTGTGAACGAATCCTGACCACAACGGGTGCAACGATTTACCCAAACTGACCCAGACTGACCCACACTGAGTCCAACGATGGACCCAAACTGAGCCAAATATAACTAAATGAAGTACTTTTATTTATTTTCGGAAATGCGTTCCGTTCTCAAAAGGGTGCATTAATAGGCTGTGCTCTCTCTCCCTCCCTCCGGTCTCGCTGCCTCTTAAGAATGCTGAAACAATAAACAAGGGATGTTAAAGTGTGTTTGCGAGTAATTTTTGGGGGGTGGGGGGGGCATGCAAGGGATTCTGAACTTTGATATCTGATGTTACGAGCCCTGTCGAGGCAGCAGTGCGTCCCTGTGTACGTCTGCAAAGGCGAGTGGCATTTCCTTTTAATGTACTGTTTTGAGAACAGAGCGCATTTCCGAAATTAAATAAAAGGACTTTATTTAGTCATATTTGGCTCAGTTTGGGTCAGTTTGGGTCAGTGTGGGTCAGTTTGGGTCCATCATTGGAGTCAGTTTGGGTCAGTTTGGGCCAATCATTGGAGTCAGTTTGGGTCCGTCATTGGAGTCAGTTTGGGTCAGTCTGGGTCAGTTTGGGTCCGTTGTTGGAGTCAGTTTGGGTCAGTCTGGGTCAGTTTGGGTCCGTCATTGGAGTCAGTTTGGGTCAGTCTGGGTCCGTCATTGGAGTCAGTTTGGGTCAGTTTGGGTCCATCGTTGGAGTCAGTTTGGGTCAGTCTGGGTCAGTTTGGGTCCGTCATTGGAGTCAGTTTGGGTCAATCTGGGTCCGTCATTGGAGTCAGTTTGGGTCTGTCGTTGGAGTCAGTTTGGGTCAGTCTGGGTCAGTTTGGGTCTGTCATTGGAGTCAGTTTGTGTCAGTCTGGGTCAGTTTGGGTCCGTCGTTGGAGTCAGTTTGGGTCAGTCTGGTCAGTTTGGGTCTGTCATTGGAGTCAGTTTGTGTCAGTCTGGGTCAGTTTGGGTCCGTCGTTGGAGTCAGTTTGGGTCAGTTTGGGTCTGTCATTGGAGTCAGTTTGGGTCAGTCTGGGTCAGTTTGGGTCCGTCATTGGAGTCAGTCTGGGTCAGTTTGGGTCCGTCGTTAGAGTCAGTTTGGGTCAGTCTGGGTCAGTTTGGGTCTGTCATTGGAGTCAGTTTGGGTCAGTTTGGGTCCGTCATTGGAGTCAGTTTGGGTAAATCGTCACACCCTCAACAACCTCTGTTCATCTGTATTCCGTTTTGCTTTCTGTCTTGAAGATTCCTCTTTGTTTGTGTAGTTCCCGTAATGTCAGGGTTCTGTTTGATTGTCATCCAACTCTGTCCAACCTCCCAAGTCCAACGTCTTGCACATACATTGACAATATCACTACCTAACATCTAAAGATGCTCTGGCCACAGATGGCAGGGCTCATGGGTTTTAGCCTCCTGGGTAGCCTGCCTTCCTCCCATCCAGGAGTTTGCGTCCTGAGAGTTTAGCAGCAGAGTGTGAGAACAACACAACACAACACCAAAGTTAAACCAGCCAATACAGTGGGTCTCCATGTTAGCGTGTATAGTTAGCATCTATCTGGATCAACAGTGAGCCTATTGAGGTTATTTGTTAAGCTATTTATTTTGCAATTTAGATATCATCAATCTGTTGACCAGTTTGATTTTACTATATTTTCTTGCAAGCTAGTTACCTAACGAATGTCAGCTAGTACAATGGCTCTCTTTGTTAGCTTGTTTAGTTTAATCAATCTAGATCAACAGTGAGTCTATTGAGGTTGTTTGTTAACAAATGGTTTATTTTGCAAATTAGCTAAGATCACTCTGCTAACCATTTTGATTTTGCTAAATATTTTCTTGCTAGCTAGCACAATGCCTCTCCGTGTTAGCTTGTTTAGTTATCATTTATGTCAACCAACAATGAGCCTGCTGAAGTTGTTTGTTAACAAATTGTTTAGTTTCAAATAAGCTAACATCACACTGCTAAAAGATTTTGTCCAATATTTTAAGTATGCGCATGCAGCATTTGATACCTGATTCACTTGATTAACTAAACAATGATGTCACAAAAGGACATGACCTTTCCTCAAAACAGACACCAAACGTCTTGTTTTTACGAGGTTGAGGACAAACCGGGGAATGAAACTCGAGCCACTGTAAAAATGTACTTTGTAAAATATTCTTGAGTAGAAAAAATAGAAAGACTTTCCTCTCTTGCATTCCTCTGACTGCTCATAAACGTGTTTTCAACCATAAAGTGTGAGACATAATTGTATCATTTTACTTACTGGAAAAATAGCAATCGTAGCAGAAGATATTGATAACAGATGACTAAAGTTCTGAAATAGGAATAACAATTGTATAGTGTTAGTAATCTTATTTTCTGGTTCCATGTTGGACTCATAATTGAAATCACTTGAGTAAAACAACCTCCTACACAAAGTTTTTTTTTTTTTCTATGAAGCTCCCGCAACAACCTATTGAGTTATAAAACCGAGAAGAATTGTCGACTTTAGACTCTCGAACAACAGTCTTTACATACGTGTATACTGGCTGTCTGCAAAATTATTTGCTAAATGCTAGCGCATGAGCTGAAGAATGAGTGGAATGTATTTAGCCTCTGCACAAATATGAGCAACGTAAGAGCCTCCATAGAAGAAAAACAGTCCCTATGAAATTTTTTCATTGCATGACAATTGCACTGAGTCAGCCTGTGCAATCGTCTGACAGCTCAGTGTCAAACAATGGACTCACATATTATCAGAATGGCCCCAGGAGCTCCTGAAGGCAGAAGAATCTCAACGTGCATCAAAATGAAAAGTAATACTGTGCATCCAGAAAGTATTCACAGCATGTCACTTTTTCAACATTTTGTTATGTTACAGCCTTATGCCAAAATGGAGTAAATTCTTTTTTCCCCTCAAAATTCTACTCACAACACCCCACAATGACAACATGAAAAATGTTTTTTGAAATTTTTTGCACATTTATTAAAAATAAAAAAAAAACAAGAAATCACATGTACATAAGAATTCAAACCCTTTGCTCAATACTTTGTTGATGCACCTTTGGCAACAATTACATCCTCAAGTCTTCTTGAATATGATGTCACAAGCTTGGTGCACCTTTCTTTGGGCAGTTTGGTTCATTCCTCTTTGCAACACCTCTCAAGCTCCATCAGGTTGGATGGGGAGCGTCGGTGCACAGACGTTTTCAGATCTCTCCAGAGATGTTCAATCAGATTCAGGTCTGGGCTCTGGCTGGACCACTCAAGGACATTCACAGAGTTGTCCTGAAGCCACTCCTTTGATATCTTAGCTGTGTGCTTATGGTCATTGTCCTGCTGAAAGGCGAACCGTCGCCCCAGTCTGAGGTCAAGAGCGCTCTGGAGCAGGTTTTCATCCAGGATGTCTCTGTACATTGCTACATTCATCTTTCCCTCAATCCTGACTAGTCTCCCAGTTCCTGCTGCTGAAAAACATCCCTACTGCATGATGGTGCCTGGTTTCCTCCAAATGTGACGCCAAAGAGTTCAATCTTTGCCTCATCAGACCAGAGAATTTTGTTTCTCCTGGTCTGAGAGTCCTTCAGGTGCCTTTTGTCAAACTCCAGGCAGGCTGCCATGTGCCGTTTACTAAGGAGTGGCTTCCGTCTGGCCACTCTACCATACTGGCCTGATTGGTGGATTGCTGCAGAGATGGTTGATCTCCTCTCTCCAAAGAGTAATGCTGGAGCTCTGACAGAATGACCATTGAGTTCTTGGTCACGTCCCTGACTAAGGTCCTTGTCCCCAATTGCTCAGCTAAGATGGGCAGCCAGCTCTAGGAAGAGTCCTGGTGGATCTGAACTTCTTCCATTTACAGATGATGGAGGCCACTGTGCTCATTGGGACCTTCAAAGCACCCTTCCCCAGATTTGTGCCTTGAGACAATCCTGTCTCTGAGGTCTACAGACAATTCCTTTGACTTCATGCTTGGTTTGTGCTCTGACTGTCATCTGTGGGACCTTATATGTAGACAGGTGTGTCTTTCCAAATCATGTCCAATCAACTGAATTTACCCCAAGTGGACTCCAGTTGAGCTCTAGAAACATCTCAGTGATGATCAGTGGAAACAGGGGGCATTTGAGCTCAATTTTGAGCTTCATGGCAAAGGCTGTGAATACTTATATACATACATGTGGTTTTTAGTTTGCTTGTTTGTTTGTTTTTTGTAAATTTGCAAAAAAAAAACAAAACAAAAAAAAAACCTCATTTACACATTGTCATTATGGGGTGTTGTGTGTAGAATTTTGCAGAACAAAAATTAATTTCATCAATTTTGGAATAGGTCTGTAACATAACAAAATATGGATTAAGTGAAGCGCTGTGAATGCTTTCCAGATGCACTGTGTCTTTGCAAAAGTCACAAAAATAACCATTTATGTCTCACTGCTGGAAAGCTGATGTCAGCTTTCACAGAGCTGCAAATGCTGGTGGATAAACTGATGACTTACTTGTTCCTTTTACACTCTCAGTTATGTACCTGCCAAATGTATATTTTAATAATCCATCTATTTTCTGAAACTGCTTACTTTAGTTAAGGGTGGGGAGGAGGGGTGGGGGAACCATCCCAGAGGCATGGTGCACCCTGGACAGGAAGCCAGTCCATCACGGGGAACCTACACAATTACGAGGAAAACATACAAGCTCCGCACAGGAAGGACCACGGTGGAAGTGAACCTGGGACCGTTATCACTCTGAGGTAACAGAGTGAACCACTGAGCCACTGTGGTTAGCATGTATTGTTATATTTTGCTACATTAATGCTCTTTAATTAATGTGTTTGTCTGTCTGTGGCCTGTCCAGGGTGTACCCCGCCTCTCACCCAATGACTGCTGGGATAGGCTTCAGCCCAGGACCACTAATTCAAATAAGTCAAATAAATATGATCTTTTTATAATTACAGTCCTTTGAGACTTCTGATGCTCAGGAAGAAAATATGACAGCAATTTAATAATAATAATAATAATAGTAATAGTAAATGAGTAGAATTCATAATTATTCATAATAGTATAGTAGTCATAACACTATGATAAACATAATGAAGTCACATGTAGCAACAGTAATTTCTTGTCCTCATGTGCAACAATATGTTTCTATTTATTATATTTATGGTCATTATCTGAACAAACATATTAATATGCATAAAGAAACTTACATTTTACCTGCACCAGCTGGCAGATGTGGATGAAGGGACTGCAGAGAGATTTGGATGAACTTTGGTGGGAACAGGTGGGAACAGCTGTTTGCATATAATGAGCCGGCACGTGTTTCATTAGTTTCTCCTTCCTTCCTTCCACTTAACTGTAACAAAAATTCAGAATTCCTTAAATCCTAGACTTCTAGAGTCAGACTGTAGAACACTGTCTCCTCCTCTAAGTAGGAGGCGGCTGTACATCATGTGATTGCTGTCTATTTATCTGTAGGTACAATATCTTAAAAAGGTGACGAATGATATTTTGTGGAAAGAAAAACTGTGAGTAAAAGAACATTTGATTTCTCTCTCTTTTTTGATGATCTGGATGTACCTTAATTTTTTTTATCATTTTTTGTTTTTTTGATGATCTAGATGTACCTTTAGTTTTTTAAATTAGATTTTAGTTTTTGGATGATATGGATGTACCTTAATTTTTTTAATTAGTTTTTGATGATATGGATGTATGGGGAGGTGATGGTCTAGTGGTTAAGGTGTTGGGCTTGAGACCAGAAGATCCTGGGTTCAAATCCCTGCCTGACTGGAAAATCATTAAGGGCCCTTGGGCAAGGTCTTTAATCCCCTATTGCTCCCGGTGTGTAGTGAGCGCCTTGTATGGCAGCACCCTGACATCGAATGTGAGGCATAATTGTAAAGCGCTTTGAGTGTCTGATGCAGATGGAAAAGTGCTATATAAATGCAGTCCATTTATTTCTACCTTAATTTTTTTTAATTAGCTTTTGTTTTTTGATGATCTAGATGTACATTAATTTTTTTAATCAGTTTTTGTTTTTTGATGATCTACCTGTACCTTCATTTTTTTAAATTAGTTTTTGATGATCTGGATGTACCTTAATTTTTTTTTATTAGTTTTTAGTTTTTTGAATGATATGGATGTACCTTTTTTTTTTTTTTTTATTAGTTTTTAGTTTTTTAATGATATGGATGTACCTTATTTTTTTAAATTAGTTTTTAGTTTTTTGATGATATGGATGTACCTTAATTTTTTTTTTATTAGTTTTTGTTTTTTTAATGATATGGATGTACCTTATTTTTTTAAAATTAGTTTTTTAATGATATGGATGTATCTTATTTTTTTAAATTCGTTTTTTAATGAAATGGATGTACCTTAATTTTTTAAAATTAGTTTTTAGTTTTTTGATGATCTAGATGTATCTTAATTTTTTAAAATTAGTTTTTTGATGGTCTAGATGTACCTTAATTTTTTTAATTAGTTTTTGTTTTTTGATGATCTGGATGTACAACTGGGTGAACTGGGAAGATATGAATGAAATGTCTTGTCCAACAACACACCTGGAATCAAACCCCAGGCTCTTGGGTTTGTAGTCCCACTCCAATGCCACCTGATGTGTCCAGGTCAGGTCTGGGAGTATGTACAGGTGCCATGGGTCACTGCATCCACCACACAACAGAAGCGCCTTGGATCCTAGACGGCAACCACCTAGGAAGCCATCTGGTCCATTCCAACTTCTTGAAAATAACCATCTATCTGCTGCAGCTAGGAGAAACCTGAGCATACTCTTGACCTTTTCCAGCCATTGGAGTCCTCATGTCTGAGGCCCCTGCATGATGGATCATACACAGAGAAACACATATGTCCAAAATGACATTTGATGTTCCCTCACAAGTGATGCTTCTCATTTGAGTCTCCTGAAGTGACAAGTATTTCCAGTGGGACCCAAAGAGACCTGGTACCAAAGACATCAAGGGATCATCTACGGCCTCTGGGTCGTCTCTGTCCATAATAACTGAATTCAGCCTTACATTTTATGGAAAAATAAAAAAATCTCCATAATCACTAATATGCTTCACTTGAAGCTGTTTATCACTCATGTTAATAATTTCAGTGCACTCTAAAAAAAAACGAACCACTGCCTCAAAGAGAAAAAATGATGGAACAATTTGCATACATTTTTTTTTAAGTTATTTCAACTTTCAACTGAGTTAATGCCACAAAATCTCACTAGTGAAGTTGAAATAACAAAAAAAAATCTATGCAAATTCTTCCATCACTTTTTCCTCTTTGAGACAGCGGTTCATTTTTTTAGAGTGTGTACAGTGTCTTGTGTTGTATTTTTCAGTGTTGTAGCCCTGTTATACACCCATTTATTCACCTATAACTCTGCTATGACTGAATTTATTGAATTTGCTGTTGTATGTTGGATTTATATAGTCGCAGTCTCCAAACAGAGATAAAATCATTTTCACGTGAAACCTTTATAGGGTACTGTGAAGTGACAGTCCACTTCACTCAGATAAGGACTGAAATCAAGTCTGCTTTATTTATATCACTGAAAAAGCACAAAAGTGTCTCCGAGGGCTTTGTAATCTGTTCAGAAAATGAACAAAACAAACAAATACAGCAAAATGAAAGATTGACAAAAGATTAAGATTATACCAGTATATATATATATATATATATATATATATGTATATATATATATATATATATATATATATATGTGTGTGTGTGTGTGTGTGTGTGTGGCTGAGGTGGTAAAATAAGCCCTTCAGGTAAGAGACTAGACGCCTGTTGGTGACAAGATATGAGAAATACACAAGTCTAGCTTTCTGATTCCCATCAATCCATAATCTAAACAAATGTAAGTATATTTTTGTATGAATCTTCTTTCAAGACAACATGCATTAATAATGCCGAATAGGAGAAGACACACTTGTCCGCCAAGTAACCACTGTCCATCATTTGTTCCATGGCAATCAGTTGATTTAGTGTTGCCTTGATGTCTTTCGTCAATAAATTTGGAGACACACGCTGAAACATTTATTTTGTGTTCTGATCCTGTATTTGGAAATCAAAATAAGCAGCTGTCTTGCCGACCGAACCATGCTACCACATTGGGATTTGGGTAAATGTTCAACTTTCAAAATTTAAAACTGTAAGATTTATAATTCATGCAGACCAAATGTCGATGAATTTTATGGTATAATTTATTTAAATTTTAGTTCATACATACAAAAACAAACAAACAAAAAAACCCACACAGCTGCCAGTGGATAATAGGTTCTGGTTATCAGTGATCTATTCAGTGAAATGGGTCGTTCTTAAAGGACGTCATTATAAACCAATTATGCACAAATTAAAACTCCTCTGAGACACACATATTTGGGATGTCCATTTCAAATTGGAGAAAATCTGCTAACTTTAGCTCCATTTTTTTCATTCATTCATTCATTCATTTCCTTTACCTGCTTTCTGGAGAAAGCAGGTGAAGGAAATTATCTATTTGGAATCAAGGGCCAAGGGGGCCTGGAACCTATTCCAGCAGTTTATTTATTTTCATTTTCATTCAATTTATTTTTTTATTTTTTTAATCATATGCAAAAAAAAAAAAAAAAAAGTGTGACAAATCTACTTGCACAGATGGAGTGAAACTGTATGTCCCCATTAGAGGCCTTATGGCTGATGGGGAATAAAAAAATGTTTAAAAAAAGTTGGTATTTCAAAGCTGATCCAAACAATGTAGGTAAATAAACCATTCGTGCACACGCCTGTTCTCTTTTTTTTATTTACGAATGTTCTGATTGAGTGATGGGTTTTGCACTCTGACGAGCAGCACAGATGGAATCAGAGAGAACCGCCTCTGCAGCCTGTCGGAGTGTTAACGTTGAAAACAATGAAAACAGCACGTGATAGATAGCTCAGTCAAAGGTTAAACGGGAACTCACAGACAAAACGTCTTCTTTTTAAAAAGTGCATTCACAAACATGTCAAATACTCTCAACTCATGGTGTCTATTTTATGTGATACAAAATATGCATACCTGTTTTAGATTTGTCTGGATTTCTATACATAGATATTTCTTCAAAAGAATCACTTCTTTTTTTCCTCCTTTCTTTTTTACAAAGGTTAAAAGCAGGGCTGTGGTCATAGCAGCTTCGGATATCTCTAGCCTTTTTTAACCACGTCACCAGATACACGCAGTCTCCACAGATATCCAAATAAAACCTTTTTTGTTGTTGTTGTTCATCAAATGACATATTGTGTTTACTGACAGAGATATTCACCAGTGAAGCCTGCAGTTTAGAAAAAAATGGATCAATAAAATGTTTGGGACATTAAATATATTTTGTATACCCGCTTTTTGTCAATATCATAAATATTAAAGACACAGGACAATATTATAAGACTGCTGGGAGACTAAATGTAAAGATTAAAACAGTTCAAACAATATTTTTTCAAGTTTTCGAGTTCATGAGAAAAAATAAAAATCGGGCGAGCACAGTCTTCTGTTTCTCTGCGGCTCTTTCGTGTATTAAAAGAGCAGGTTCTGTCCTTGAGCGACTTTTAGTCGTGTTCAGATATGATGCTTGCCCATCACCGGTTTTCAAAGGAATTTTTAAAAGCAGTCAAACATACTGATAAAAACCAATAAGTACCATGCAAATCTTGCAAGACAACATATTCTCAAACAAGAGACAAATTATTCTTCATATAGGCGAAATATCAAGTGAGGGGAAGAAATGGGTGAAAGTCAAAGACCTCTAATCAATACTAAATACTATGTTTCCAAAATCAAACAAAAAAATACTTAATCTGTACATAGAGTAAGTTCACAATGGATCAGCAGTTTGTTTTCCTTGCAATTAAACCCTTTGCCAAAGCCTGCCTTGGAATAATACTGAAAAGTCTTTAATTGATCCCGATTTGTTTGTTCTCCTCCATAAATCTGGAGAAGGGGCGGCTGGCTCCAACTTCCAGTCCGGCCTTCTCCATACCCGTCATCGGAGGGCTGCTTCCAGGGTGAACGTGGTCCATTCCTCCAGGCATGGCTCCCAGCGACGTGATTCCCGGTCCGCCGAGGCTGACGGGAAGCTGGGTGATGCCTCCGTTCTGGATCACAGAGATCTCGTTGTTCTTCATGGCGAGGCCGTTAGTGATGGCGGCCGCGTACTGGTTCCAGAAGCCCGGGTCTACATTCATAGCCCGAGCCGTGAGATCCTTCTGGAACATCTCGCTGAACTTCATGGCATCACCACCCAGCAGAGCCATGGGATTCTCTACGGACAGCCGCCGGCCCCGTCGGGCTGGAGCATTGTTCCACATGTGTGTTCCCATGTGAACCTAAAATTAGGAAGGAAATGAAAAGAAACATCCCGAGAGTGTCAGATTGAGCTGCAAATGCTCCATCCAAAGAAAATAATACATGCAAACAAACATTTCATGGATGACATGAAGGGGACGAGGCCAAAATTCATTCTAAAAACAAACAAACATGCATTCTTTGAATGTCTCTGGGTGCAGTGAAGTTGAGGTGAATCAGAGAAACTGCACTTTTTTACAAGTTAAAACTCATCAAAGCGACTTTCTGTCCATCCATCTGAAGCACTGAAAGTCACGACCTGGAGCTGAAACCAGTGAACGCCCAGCCCAGTCTCATGCTTTTTTTTTGTGCTTCCGTCACGAAATGAGTCACATTTTCGTGATGTGTCTTTTTTATTTTATTATTTCTTACCCTACCTATTCCCCTAACCCTGACCATAACGTCCACAGATTCCCTCTGCCCCCATGTCGCCCCTCATTTCATGCTCCTGTCACTCAAATGTATTCGTGCTCGTGTTACGGAAATGCGATGCGTTCCATGACGGTATCACGAACCGTCGATTAGGTTACATTTCATGATGCCATCATGAAATGCCATGAGATTGGGTTGGAACGCCTCGGATATGTCATCAGTCATCAGCTTCAGGTTGGTTGTGATCAGGACTCCAAAGTTCCATCAAAAGCATGATTTAACATCTGTTAGGGGCGGAGTCAATGAGAATACAGCAGCGGGTGCTCCTCAGCTCCACCCACTTCTACCAGTTCAATTTTACCTTTTGTTCATAACTGACCAGCACAAATAGAAACTAAAACATGTGAATCTGATAAAGGAACTACAAATTCAGCCAAATAAAATAAATAGCTTTATTCATGAATGCTAAAAATCTAAAATTTGATCCCAATGAACCTACACAGTAAAATCACCAGTGTTAATTTAACACTTGTTTAATTTAACACTGAATTTTTCTATATTATCTGTATATATACGAGGGCTGTCCGTAAAGTATAGGTCCTTTTTATTTTTTTCAAAAACTATATGGATTTAATTCATATGTTTTTACGTCAGACATGCTTGAACCCTCGTGCGCATGCGTGAGTTTTTCCACGCCTGTCGGTGACGTCATTCGCCTGTGAGCACTCCTTGTGGGAGGAGTCGTCCAGCCCCTCGTTGGAATTCCTTTGTCTGAGAAGTTGCTGAGAGACTGGCGCTTTGTTTGATCAAAATTTTTTCTAAACCTGTGAGACACATCGAAGTGGACACGGTTCGAAAAATTAAGCTGGTCTTCAGTGAAAATTTTAACAGCTGATGAGAGATTTTGAGGTGATTCTGTCGCTTTAAGGACTTTTCACAGTGCGAGACGTCGCGCAGCGCTCTCAGGCGGCGTCATCAGCCTGTTTCAAGCTTAAAACCTCCACATTTCAGGCTGTATTGATCCAGGACGTCGTGAGAGAACAGAGAAGTTTCAGAAGAAGTCGGTTTCAGCATTTTATCCGGATATTCCACTGTTAAAGGAGATTTTTTTAATGAAAGACGTGCGGACGGATCCGCGCGTCGGGACACAGCCGACGCGGCGCGGCGGCACAGGAAAAACACCTCCGTGTTGATAACCATTTGTAAAATCCAGGCGGCTTTTGATGGCTTTCAGTGGAGTGAGTATATGAGAAATTGTTTATCAGCTGGAGATGTTCCAACTTGTCCTCAAGGCTTCCAACGGAGGTGTTTTTCCTGTGGCGGAGCGTCGCGGCAGCTGTGAGCCGACGCTGCAATCCGCCCGCACGTTTTTCATTAAAAAAATCTCCTTTAACAGTGGAATATCCGGATAAAATGCTGAAACCGACTTCTTCTGAAACTTTTCTGTTCTCTCACAACGTCCTGGATCAATAAAGCCTGAAATGTGGAGGTTTTAAGCTTGAAACAGGCTGATGACGCCGCCTGAGAGCGCTGCGCGACGTCTCGCACCGTGAGAAGTCCTTAAAGCGACAGAATCACCTCAAAATCTCTCATCAGCTGTTAAAATTTTCACTGAAGACCAGCTTAATTTTTCGAACAATGTCCACTTCGATGTGTCTCACAGGTTTAGAAAAAATTTTGATCAAACAAAGCGCCAGTCTCTCAGCAACTTCTCAGACAAAGGAATTCCGACGAGGGGCTGGACGACTCCTCCCACAAGGAGTGCTCACAGGCGAATGACGTCACCGACAGGCGTGGAAAAACTCACGCATGCGCACGAGGGTTCAAGCATGTCTGACGTAAAAACATATGAATGAAATCCATATAGTTTTTGAAAAAAATAAAAAGGACCTATACTTTACGGACAGACCTCGTATATATATATTTCCCAGCTTCAGTTCTTTGTGGACAACCATTAAATTCAAATATGTTTATTCAACTTGCTGACACAAACATGAAATAATCTGGGCAGCTTTTATTATCACGTGGACCAAAAACAAGACAAACAAGGAAAATCTGCTGGGAATTTCATGTAAACGGTGTTTTGTTTTTGAAGGAAGTGACAGTAAAATGCTTTATTGGTCACACATTTACGAGGTCTGTGATAAAAGTAATGGACCTTATTATTTTTTTCAAAACCCATATGGATTTGAATCACGTGTGATTACATCAGACATGCTTGAACCCTCGTGGGCATGCAAGAGTTTTTTCACGCCTGTCGGTTACGTCATTTGCCTGTGGGCAGTCTTTGAGTGAGGAGTCGCCCACCCTCTCGTTGTTTTTTCATTGTTTAGGAATGGCTCAGAGACTGCTGCTTTGTTTGATAAAATTTTTTCAAAACTGTAAGGCACAACTGAGTGGACACCATTCGATAAATTCAGCTGGTTTTCGGTAAAAATTTTAACGGCTGATGAGAGATTTTGGTCTGGTAGTGTCGCCATAAGGACGGCCCACGGCGCCTGATGGCGATCTGCGCTTCGAGGCGACAGCGTCTCGCTGTTTCAAGTTGAAAACTTCCACATTTCAGGCTCTGTTGACCCAGTAAGTCGTCAGAGAACAGAGAACTTTCAGAAGAAGTCGGCATGAGGAGTTTATTCGGACATTCCATTGTTAACGGACAGTTTGTAATGAAAGGACGTGCGGGCAGAGTCGCATGTCGGGCCGGACCTGACTGCGGGGGGTCGCAACAGGAAAAACACCTCCGTTGGAAACCTTAACAGACAAGTTGGAACATGCCCAAGCTGTTAAACAATTTCTCAGTTACTCACTTGTTTAAAGCCATCAAAAGCTGCCTGAATTTTACAAATGGTTTTCAACACGGAGGTGTTTTTCCTGTCGCGGTGCACACAGATTCGCCGAGTCATCACGGAAACAACACGGCGAATTTGCGCGCACGTCTTTCATTAAAAAATGTCCTTTAACAGTGGAATGTCCGCATAAAGTCCTCATGCCGGCCTCTTCTGAATCTTCTCTGTTCTCTCACGACGTCCTGGGTGAATTAAGCCTTAAATTAGGATGTTTTCA
Source organism: Thalassophryne amazonica (assembly GCF_902500255.1). Classification (NCBI taxonomy): domain Eukaryota; kingdom Metazoa; phylum Chordata; class Actinopteri; order Batrachoidiformes; family Batrachoididae; genus Thalassophryne; species Thalassophryne amazonica. The sequence continues at coordinate 114,072,650 of NC_047109.1, forward strand.
GGTCGAAACAGGCCGACAATGGCGCCTGGAAGTGCTGTGCGACGTCCCGCTCCATGGGAAGTCCTTACAGCAACAGAAACACCCCATAATCTCTCATCAGCTGTTAAACTTTTCACCGAAAACCAGCTTAATTTCTCGAATAGTGTCCACTCGGATATTCCTCACAGGTCCAGAAAAAATGTTGATAAAGCAACGCGCGCCGTCCGCAGAGGCTATTCAGACAAAGAGATTCCGACAGGCGGGGTGGAGCACTCCTCACTCAAGGCCTGCCCACAGGCGAATGACGTCACCGACGCGTGAAAAAACTCACGCATGCGCACAAGGGTTCAAGCTTGTCTGACGTAAAAACATATGAATTAAATCCATTTATTTTTTGAAAAAAATAAAAAGGACCACTTTTTTCATCACAGACTTCGTATGTGCTGCCAAGAAGAACAGGAGGAGGAGGAAAAAGAAGAGGAGGAGAAAGAAGAAGAAGAGGAGGAGGAAAAAGGAGGCAGAAGAGGAAAAAGAAGAGGAGGAAGAAGGAGAAGAAGAGGAGGAGGAGGAAAAGGGAGGCAGAAGAGGAAAAAGAAGAGGAGGAAGAAGGAGAAGGAAGAAGAGGAGGAGGAGGAAAAAGAAGAGGAGGAGAAAGAAGAAGAGGAGGAAGAGGAGGAGGGAAACAAAGAGGAGGAGAAAGAAGAAGATGAAGAGGAGGAGGAAAAAGAAGAGGAGGAGGCAGAAGAGGAAAAAGAAGAGGAAGAAGAAGAGAAGGAAGAGGAAAAAGAAGAAGAGGAAGAGGAAAAAGAAGAGGAGGGAAATAAGAAGAGGAAGAAAGAGGAAGATGAAAAAGAAGAGGAAGAAGAAGGAGGAGGAGGCAAAAGAAGAGGAGGAGGCAGAAGAGGAGGAAGAAGAAGAAGAGGAGGAAGAGGAAAAAGAAGAGGAAGAAGAAGAGAAGAAAGGAAAAAGAAGAGGAGGAAGAGGAAAAGAAGAGGAGGAAGAAGAAGAGGAGGAGGAAGAAGAGGAGGGAAAAGAAGAAGAGGAAGAAAGAGGAGGAGGAAAAAGAAGAAGAGGAAGAAAGAGGAGGAGGAAAAAGAAGAGGAGGAGGCAGAAGAGGAAAAAGCGGAGGAGGAAGAAGGTGATTATTAATTTATGTTATTGATTGATATTTTGTGAAATGATGCAGCATTATTCTTTTTTTTTTTTTTCCTGTGTTCAAGTTCCCAATTATGAAGTCCTGAAAATCAACAGAGTTCCTCTTGGCAGCAGTTAAAGGCATCATCTGGCAAATACTTTATGGATCATTTTACAGTTTTATGAACCACACACACACAACACACACACACACACACACACACACACACACACACACACACACACACACACACACACACACACACACACACACACACACACACACACACACATTGACTATATCTCAATAAAAGGGCCACTTCCTTTGAAGGCTGCATTCACTGGCAGTATGTGTTAGTGTTACGACAAGGCGGCCTCATTCTGAAGGTTCCTTGGAATGCAGCCTTCTTTCCCCAGAAAACGAAGGATACAACAGATACGTATATCCTTTGTATCTCAAACAGTACAAAGATAAACTGTGCAAATTTGCCCCCCACAAGACAAAAGGGCTGGTAAATTTAAAAAAGAACAATTTCAGCCTCGGTAAGTGCTATTATAAACAAGTAATGTTTCTAAATAAACTATAAATAAGTACTGAAAAATGATGAATAAACTGTAGGTTATGTAGCTTGTTGCATACAGCTGTGGAGGTTGTCAGGTGAGAGGCTGCAGGGCCAGAAAACGCTAACAAGGACATTACAAAATGTCTAATATCTGAACACGTGGTTCAGCCTCAGCAGTCTCTAAAGGCCAGATTTCTTCATAGGATGCTGCCCCTGAATTAAGACACAGTATATATATATATATATATATATATATATATATATAGAATGGTGGCCTGTTTAATAGGGGTGCTACCATGGCGTTACAATTGTAGCTATTGCTACCAATTTAATGGCAGATACTACACTCAACAAAAATATAAACGCAACACTTTTGGTTTTGCTCCCATTTTGTATGAGATGAACTCAAAGATCTAAAACTTTTTCCACATACACAATATCACCTTTTCCCTCAAATATTGTTCAGAAACCAGTCTAAATCTGTGATAGTGAGCACTTCTCCTTTGCTGAGATAATCCATCCCACCTCACAGGTGTGCCATATCAAGATGCTGATTAGACACCATGATTAGTGCACAGGTGTGCCTTAGACTGCCCACAATAAAAGGCCACTCTGAAAGGTGCAGTTTTATCACACAGCACAATGCCACAGATGTCGCAAGATTTGAGGGAGCGTGCAATTGGCATGCTGACAGCAGGAATGTCAACCAGAGCTGCTGCTCGTGTTATGAATGTTCATTTCTCTACCATAAGCGTCTCCAAAGGCGTTTCAGAGAATTGGCAGTACCATCCAACCAGCCTCACAACCGCCAGACCACGTGTAACCACACCAGCCCAGGACCTCCACATCCAGCATGTTCACCTCCAAAGATCGTCTGAGACCAGCCACTCGGGACAGCTGCTGAAAACAATCGGTTTGCATAACCAAAGAATTTCTGCACAAACTGTCAGAAACCGTCTCAGGGAAGCTCATCTGCATGCTCGTCGTCCTCGCTATCGGGGTCTCGACCCTGACTCCAGTCTCGTCTCGTAACTGACTTGAGTGGGCAAATGCTCACATTCACTGGTGTTTGGCACGTTGGAGAGGTGTTTCTCTTCATGGATGAATCCCGGTTCACACTGTTCAGGGCAGATGGCAGACAGCGTGTGTGGCGTCGTGTGGCGTGAGCGGTTTTTCTGATGTAAGTGTTGTGGATCGAGTGGCCCATGGTGGCGGTGGGGTTATGGTATGGGCAGGCGTCTGTTATGGACCAAGAACACAGGTGCATTTTATTGATGGCATTTTGAATGCACAGAGATACCGTGACGAGATCCTGAGGCCCATTGTTGTGCCATACATCCAAGAACATCACCTCATGTTGCAGGCAGGATAATGCACGGCCCCATGTTTGCAAGGATCTGTACACAATTCTTGGAAGCTGAAAATGTCCCAGTTCTTGCATGGCCGGCATACTCACCGGACATGTCACCCATTGAGCATGTTTGGGATGCTCTGGACTGACGTATACGACAGCGTGTACCAGTTCCTGCCAATATCCAGCAACTTCACACAGCCATTGAAGAGGAGTGGACCAACATTCCACAGGCCACAATTGACAACCTGATCAACTCTATGTGAAGGAGATGTGTTGCACTGCATGAGGCAAATGGTGGTCACACCAGATACTGACTGGTATCCCCCCCAATAAAACAAAACTGCACCTTTCAGAGTGGCCTTTTATTGTGGGCAGTCTAAGGCATACCTGTGCACTAATCATGGTGTCTAATCAGCATCTTCATATGGCACACCTGTGAGGTGGGATGGATTATCTCAGCAAAGGAGAAGTGCTCACTATCACAGATTTAGACTGGTTTGTGAACAATATTTGAGGGAAATGGTGATATTGTGTATGTGGAAAAAGTTTTAGATCTTTGAGTTCAGCTCATACAAAATGGGAGCAAAACCACAAGTGTTGGGTTTATATTTTTGTTGAGTGTATATATATATATATATATATAAAATGTAATATAGCCAGATCATGATATAATCTTAGATATGCACATAATGTTTTCTATCCTGTAAACCGAGGAGTCATATTTGGGGAAACTACGTGAGTTTGGCCTGTGCAGGTGATTTTGATGCTGTTCAGTGTTCCAGCTAGTTAGCTAATGACCTCGCCCGCTAAGACTACACAGGTGGTAAGCTGGTAAGATAATTAACAAACATGTAAGCTTATTGGCTAATCACCCCTTTATAGACTGTTTTCACAACAGGCAAAAAAAACAAAACAAAACACACAACACAACACTCAGAACAACTACTGACAAAAATAAATGAAGTTTTCGTGAATCAAGATAAGTGGCTGTCAGATGTCTGGTTGTCAGCGTTATTAAAGAGAAACCAAACAGTGACAGTCTGACTGAAACGCAAAGTCTGGTGTCGCGATCAAAAATTATGACCAAGCTGCAACCAAAGGTACTGAAAAATTAAGCCAACACATAAGTGAAAAAAACTTGCAGTTCCTCGGACAGCCACTTGAGATTGTCTCCAAAAGTGATTTACTCCCCATAGAGCCCCATGTTAAAATGTCCAACTCCAAAGCAGAAATAAACATTTACAGCCTAGTACAAAATAAATCAATACATTTAAAAAAGGTTTTGGTCTCTAGCTTGCTCATTTATGACAACTGTGTGGGGGTGAATTTTTATGTGACTGCTCAGTTTAAACTGTTTTAAGCCATAAAAGTATGTATAATTAGGGGTGTGGTTTATTTGAATGACATGTAGGTAAGAGCGGGTGCTGGGTCCAGTCGCTAGCAGACCTGGAACTGTGGACTTGACCTTCTTTGTCTTTTGAAAGAATATTACTGTATTGTAAAAAAAATGCTATGGCATTAGTTGTACCAATGGACCATCTAAAATGTCTATGCCCATTAGCACTAATTACACTCAACAAAAATATAAACGCAACACTTTTGGTTTTGCTCCCATTTTGTATGAGATGAACTCAAAGACCTAAAACTTTTTCCACATACACAATATCACCATTTCCCTCAAATATTGTTCACAAACCAGTCTAAATCTGTGATAGTGAGCACTTCTCCTTTGCTGAGATAATCCATCCCACCTCACAGGTGTGCCATATCAAGATGCTGATTAGACACCATGATTAGTGCACAGGTGTGCCTTAGACTGCCCACAATAAAAGGCCACTCTGAAAGGTGCAGTTTTATCACACAGCACAATGCCACAGATGTCGCAAGATTTGAGGGAGCGTGCAATTGGCATGCTGACAGCAGGAATGTCAACCAGAGCTGTTGCTCGTGTATTGAATGTTCATTTCTCTATCATAAGCCGTCTCCAAAGGCGTTTCAGAGAATTTGGCAGTACATCCAACCAGCCTCACAACCGCAGACCACGTGTAACCACACCAGCCCAGGACCTCCACATCCAGCATGTTCACCTCCAAGATCGTCTGAGACCAGCCACTCGGACAGCTGCTGAAACAATCGGTTTGCATAACCAAAGAATTTCTGCACAAACTGTCAGAAACTGTCTCAGGTAAGCTCATCTGCATGCTCGTCGTCCTCATCGGGGTCTCGACCTGACTCCAGTTCATCATCATAACCGACTTGAGTGGGCAAATGCTCACATTCGCTGGCGTTTGGCACGTTGGAGAGGTGTTCTCTTCACGGATGAATCCTGGTTCACACTGTTCAGGGCAGATGGCAGACAGCGTGTGTGGAGTCGTGTGGGTGAGCAGTTTTCTGATGTCACTGTTGTGGATCGAGTGGCCCATGGTGGCGGTGGGGTTATGGTATGGGCAGGCGTCTGTTATGGACGAAGAACACAGGTGCATTTTATTGATGGCGTTTTGAATGCACAGAGATACCGTGATGAGATCCGGAGGCCCATTGTTGTGCCATACATCCAAGAACATCACCTCATGTTGCAGCAGGATAATGCACGGCCCCATGTTGCAAGGATCTGTACACAATTCTTGGAAGCTGAAAATGTCCCAGTTCTTGCATGGCCGGCATACTCACCGGACATGTCACCCATTGAGCATGTTTGGGATGCTCTGGACCGGCGTATACGACAGCGTGTACCAGTTCCTGCCAATATCCAGCAACTTCGCACAGCCATTGAAGAGGAGTGGACCAACATTCCACAGGCCACAATTGACAACCTGATCAACTCTATGTGAAGGAGATGTGTTGCACTGCATGAGGCAAATGGTGGTCACACCAGATACTGACTGGTATCCCCCCCCAATAAAACAAAACTGCACCTTTCAGAGTGGCCTTTTATTGTGGGCAGTCTAAGGCACACCTGTGCACTAATCATGGTGTCTAATCAGCATCTTGGTATGGCACACCTGTGAGGTGGGATGGTTTATCTCAGCAAAGGAGAAGTGCTCACTATCACAGATTTAGACTGGTTTGTGAACAATATTAGAGGGAAATGGTGATATTGTGTATGTGGAAAAAGTTTTAGATCTTTGAGTTCATCTCATACAAAATGGGAGCAAAACCAAAAGTGTTGCGTTTATATTTTTGTTGAGTGATCCTCCATCATCCAAAAAAGCACAAACGGTTTACTCCAGCAAACCTCCTATCAGGGTGGCTTAGAAACTGCAGACCTGGCAACTGGCTGGTTTGTAAAGTGCATACTGGCAACCTGCTCTAAAATGAAAGTAAAACTGTGTCCGGCTGCATTCTCAGCCAGAACCACAACAAATGCTGCTTTTGCTTCAAATTTTTACCCCGATGGAGTACAGTCAAACAAGTATCAAGCTGTACTCACTAGGACTACCCCATTTAAAGATGTCTGAAGATGACTGAAGCTGAAGCCATGTTTGTTTTTAAGCTAAGCGCTGTCAGTACCATGCAATGGTACAAAACATATGGAACCAAAATTGTAAATGTAACACAATGGCAAATGGGACGAATGATCCATATCATGTGACATACAAACCACCATTCAAATGACAAGGATCAATTCAGGCGTTATATAACACCAAATAAACCACATGGGCGCCTCCCTAGGGAGGTGTTTGAGGCACGCCTGGCTGGGAGGACACCCCAAGGAAGTCAGGAATAGGTGGAGAAATCATTTCCCCACACTATCCTGGGAACGCCTCGGGATCCCCCACTCAGAGGTGGTTAATGTGACAGAGAAGTTTGGGGTCCCCTGCTGGAGCTGTTGCCCCCGCGACCTGATCCTGGATAAGCGGTTGCAGATGAGTGAGAGTGAGTGAGTGAATAAACCACATAGCAGTTCAGAAAAGCAATAAAGTCAATTTCCCATCATCCACCAGTAAACAGGCTGAAAACAGGCTCACGTCTGTGCTGAGTGAAGTTTTCAGTCTCTTCGGTCTAGAATTTCATTTATTATTTTCTTATGATGTGAGTTGATGAACAGAAATGGCTAAACACAACAGTTTATTATACACATTAAATATATGCACTCTTTCTAGTTTACATTTTATTAACCAATTTGTTTCAGGGTTTGAAAAGCGCAATATTGCAGTTTTTAATTCAAACTATACATTGTGTATTTACAAAATATGCAGTGCAATTCTCCTGAAAAAAAAATCAATATGAATTATATTGTCTGTAAAACTCTATTATTCAACTTTTTTCCTGTCATCTAATGTTGTCCCAGTATGTATCAAACTGGCAGCCAAATATTACAATATACTGAAGCAGGGGATACAAGGGGAGATTGAGAAGTTTTGAGCCTGTGCCAGTAAAGTAGGGCATAGTTCTCATTGTTTTGCATTGTAAGAAACCAACAGTTCTCCAGAATGTGTGATGTTTTGACTCACTGGGTGCAACTGTGGGAAATGTTGATTTCTTAGAATGCAAAATATGGAGAACCGCACCCTACTTTTTCTGAGTGAGGCTCAAAACGTCTCAGTCACAGCCTTGTATCATCCTAGCAAGAAGAAGAAGAAGAACAAGAAGACAGAAAAACCAGAGTGTAGGTTACCGGCTCAATTAAAGCCCAAGGCAAAATGGCAATTTTTGCCATAAAAATGGCCGCCATTTCCAAACTAATGAATCTATGCAAATAATTTTAGGATGGGAACAATGTCAGTAATATAATAACATGCTTTTGGAGGGCAGTATGCATTTTCAGAGGCCCGACGTCCATGCCGTCGCCCAAAATGACAGTTAGATAAGGGCGAATATCTGTCATTTTGGGCGACGGCATGGACGGAGGGACTCAGAAAATGCATACCGCACGACAAATGCATGTTATTTGCATTATTGTCACTTTACTGAGATACACAACACGTAACGCGTACATAAAAAGTTGGCTCACTTTAACTTTTGTTGTGTCGGCTGGCGCACGCTGCTCTCCAAATTCAGCAGTGCATCCTCATCAAGCTGGCTGCTGTTCATTGTCATACTATCCATGAGAAAAATTTGTTTACGCACAGCGGGCGGGTATAGCCAGGTAGCATCGACGTAAATCTACGATACCGGCCTAGCAACGCCTCGGTAAAGAGATAATACTGACCAATATTGTGCCCTTGTTAAATTAAAATAAAAGTTATTTGACAGTTTTTGAGAAAATTGGGACCAAATACTCAAACTGGCTGTTTTTTACATAAAAATAGCCACCATTCCCAAATGAACGAATCTATGACTATAATTTTTTGACATTCAATATGTCAAAGACCCATATTGTGCCCTCGATAAATTACCAAAAAAGTGAGCAGACAGTTTTTGAGAAAATTGCCTTTAAGTGCTCAAAATGGCTATTATTGGCATAAAAATGGCTGCCATTTCCAAACAAAGAAATCTACCAATATGAATTTTAGACGGGAACAATGTCAATGACCCATATTATGCCCTTTCCAAATTAGAAAATAGTTATCAGACATTTTTTGAGATATCGCAATAAACGGATGCCGACAACAACTCCAACGACTACAACAGATGCCACACCAGGACATAGGGTTATCAGCCTATCACCCAGTAACCCAAAATGTCATAGCTAGGCCTTGAAGCCCAATGGTGCCATTGCATGTCTCCAGATATGGTAGCATGAAGTGGATAAAAGCCTCTGACTCTCTCCAGATGAGATATCAATCCATCATAAGTTATATACCCAAATAAGCCTGATATGTATTTGGAATAATGCCAATGACGTGTCTTATCCAAGGAGGAAGGCAGCATGACCACTCATCAAACCCACATCTATAGATTAGTAGCCCACACTGAAATTCCACAGAGCTGCCCTGTACTAGCCCCAAACAGCAAGGTGAGAAATATGACAAACCATGAAAGCACCTATGGTCCAACATCTGACGTGACCAATATATATATATAGAAATTAAATATTGTGATTTTGAGTGTTTTAAATTGGGATTAAATGTGTATGAAAAACAATTAAATGGCTGTACTGAATTAATGTTGTAGTGTCATAAATTACTATCATTGATCGCTTTATTTTTGTTGTATTAGGCAAACAATGATAGGCAAAAAAGTCTAAGATGAAAGAAATTATCATAAGATGGGGTAGATCTCCTGCTATTAAATCACAGATTTTAAATGTCTTTGCTAGAACGATTCAAGCATTCATAGAAAACCCCAGTCAGTGTGATCTTAATGTCATACCTTCAGATTCCCCTTTGTGGTGAAAGCCCTTCCACAAATAGAGCAGGCAAACGGCTTCTCTCCAGTGTGTGTGCGCTCGTGGATTTGCAGGGCACTGGCCGAAGAAAAATTCTTCCCACACGAGTGGCAGTTGTGCTGCTTGGGAGTGCGTCGTGGAGGCGGGGGAGCCAACATGGGGTTGATACTGGGGCTCATGGTGTTGTGTGGTGCTGCAGCAGGAACCTGGACTCCCACAGGCAGGTGGGAGCCGTCGCTTAGAGACACCGACTTGCCGTGTCCATTCATTTCCATTTTGATCATGTTTGATGCAGTGCTGGCCAAATTAGGAGTCAGACCTGAAAAGAAAGTGTTGATGTTAACATTAGCATCAGATTACTGAGCTATTACAACTGCATGAGGTAATTTTGCAAGATGGAAAACACAAATGGCCACAAGACAACCGTCTGGATTTTGCAGACTTGAAACCACATTAATTACTTTCCTTTGCTGCAGCTAGACTGCATTATTTAGGCTGATTTCACATGATAAGCGTTGGGTGGTGCGCTGGGAGTCGGGTAGGCCGTACTGTGCTGGGTTTTGGGAATCTGCACTCAAGCAAACACTGACTCAGTCATTTGACAGATCGATTATGAACTTACCTTTGAAACATGAGATAACAACGGAATTCCAATATCTTTGCTAATCACCTTTTTACCCATGGATGAAAGGTGATTGAGGGAAGAAAGGAACTGGACGTGATATATGTAGACCTGGGTTCCATTCCTGGTCACGCTGCCCTGACTGTGTCCTTGGACAAGACACTTCGTTTGCAATGCTCCAGTCCGCCCAGCTTGAAATGGGCGCTAGCCTTGATGTGGGAAGTACCCTGTGATGGACTGGCATTCCATCCAGAAGGAGCTGCAGACTCACCCAGTCCAGTCTCCACTATCTGGGGACAAACACTGGTATCAAGGGGCCTCAGGACCAGTAGGTATAGGACTTCCTACTGCTTTTAACCCAGACCACTCCAATTCCATCCACCCCCTTTTAACCATCCCTGGTTCTCAAGACCAGGCACCTAAGTGGCTCTACTCTACTCTTTTCTACTCTCCTATTTTACTCTTCCTTTTTAGATATTTAGATATACCTTATCATACTAGCATAGTTCCACCTTAGAATTGGAATATAATATATAAGATATACCTTACTGAATTTTCATATACGTCTACACTATTGTCACACATTGTCAGTTTCATTCAACTACCACTGGATGTGTTAGGATTGGGAACAGATAGATAGGAGTAACAGGAATCTGCACTGACCTTTACAGTATTTGTACAGTACAGTATTTAAATGCTGCAGCTAGAGTACTAACGGGGACTAGAAGGAGAGAGCATATCTCACCCATATTGGCCTCTCTTCATTGGCTTCCTGTTAATTCTAGAATAGAATTTAAAATTCTTCTTCTTACTTATAAGGTTTTGAATAATCAGGTCCCATCTTATCTTAGGGACCTCGTAGTACCATATCACCCCAATAGAGCGCTTCGTTCTCAGAGTGCAGGCTTACTTGTAGTTCCTAGGGTTTGTAAGAGTAGAATGGGAGGCAGAGCCTTCAGCTTTCAGGCTCCTCTCCTGTGGAACCAGCTCCCAATTCAGATCAGGGAGACAGACACCCTCTCTACTTTTAAGATTAGGCTTAAAACTTTCCTTTTTGCTAAAGCTTATAGTTAGGGCTGGATCAGGTGACCCTGAACCATCCCTTAGTTATGCTGCTATAGACGTAGACTGCTGGGGGGTTCCCATGATGCACTGAGTGTTTCTTTCTCTTTTTGCTCTGTATGCACCACTCTGCATTTAATCATTAGTGATTGATCTCTGCTCCCCTCCACAGCATGTCTTTTTCCTGGTTCTCTCCCTCAGCCCCAACCAGTCCCAGCAGAAGACTGCCCCTCCCTGAGCCTGGTTCTGCTGGAGGTTTCTTCCTGTTAAAAGGGAGTTTTTCCTTCCCACTGTCGCCAAGTGCTTGCTCACAGGGGGTCGTTTTGACCGTTGGGGTTTTTCTGTAATTATTGTATGGCCTTGCCTTACAATATAAAGTGCCTTGGGGCAGCTGTTTGTTGTGATTTGGCGCTATATAAATAAAATTGATTTGATTTTGATTTGATATTTCCAAAGAACAAAGCAAAGCCTCAGCACTACTCTAACTTGATACTTGAATGTCCTAACAAAATACGTGAAACTACATAGTTTTAGTAAGTCCAAACCATCCCTGAACTTTTTGGGGAGTCGGAGAAGACACTTGTCTTACTGACAGATCATGTCACTGTTGCATGCTTGGAAGTCGGCAGCGGGTGACCTAGAAGGCACCGAGCTGTGAGTCTGAGCTCTACCTGGATAGGTTCAAGTTGTTTCATACTGCTTGCTACAAAGTCACGTGATATTCAATGCCACGAGGTCGTGCCATGCTGATTAAATCAATTAATCCTGGAGTCCTCTGAATGCTAAATCCTGCAATAAGCTATGTGTAAATAAGAAGATTTTAGGGTTTTTGAGCAAATTTTGGGGAGCTGGCAGAACTGAGTGATTGGTGTCATTGCACAGGGGTGGTTTCAGAAGCTTCTTAAAGATTAACCTTTGTGGCACATAATTTGAATAATTGTACCACACCTATTGGAAATGTTGGCCAGAAAGCTGAATTTGTGTGATCTTTTAGGAGAACAGGTAAGCAGACATTCCGTGTTGCACGCTGTACTCAACATGGCGACTGAAGGTCACCGCGGAGCTCAGAACACACAATACCAGAACTCCAAACTCAGTGCAACACTCAAATACCTTCAAAATGCAATGCCAGGCTGATGGAACTTATTAAAATGCATTGATATAACATTTGGTATGACGTTGATGGCATTTTAAATTGCTGCAGGATACAAATAAAAGGTATTTCATTTATGTTGCATAAGATAGACTGATACTGCTCTGCGAGCCGGGTTGATTTTGCACATACACACCTCTGTCTCTGCTGAGAAACAACATGTTGAAGTGGCTCTCCTCCTTGATAAAGTGCCTGCCTGGTTGAGTGGCAGTCAGGTCGAGGGCCCCCATGCCTTCAGCTGCAGAAAGTGGAGATGGGGTCTCTGATTTTTCCAACTTCACCGTTGTGAAGCCGGCTGCATTGTTCTCCTGGCTCTCCTCTGCTGTCATACCGCTGCTGCTGTTATTATTGTTGAGTGTACCTGGGGACTTGGACCGCTGGCTCTCAGAATGGCTGTGGGCTGGGGACAAATGCTGCATTGAGCCAGAGGACTCAGACAAAGCCGGGCTCCCCAAGCTTTGACCTTCAGCATCCCCCACTGCCGACAGCGAATCAGCGCCAAAGCAATCAGTCTCTCCTCCGAAGCTGCTGCCGCCATTCTGTGTAGGTTTCTGACCAAACGAACGGGCCATGTTGGCTGTGGAGTCAATCATTTTCATCTGATTTTCCATAGCAGCAATGCTGGACATGATGGAGGTTGGTGGGGAGCTTCCAGGGGAATAAGGTTTCGATGGATCCACTTCTCCTTCTTTTAAGTCAGACTCATCATCCATCGCTTGCTCCATTTCATCCAGGAGGTCATCGTCATAATTGCTCATTGCATCTAAGCTCTTCTCATCAAAGGACAGGTCAGTATCCATCTCCTGGAGGCTTTCAGGGATTGGGGTGTTGGGGATCTGTCCTCCCATGTGCATGCGGATGTGTTGCTGTAGCACAACAGCATTGGTGAACTTCTTTTGACATATAGGGCAGGAGTGCTGGACACGAAGTGGGGGCTTTGACCTGTGGACGCCAAAGTGTGTTTTCAGGTTTCCCTTGGTGGTGAAGGCCCGCCCACATATTTTGCATTTGAAAGGCCTCTCTCCAGTGTGGATACGGTAGTGCATCTTGAGAGCACTCTGACAGCTAAGAACACGATGACAGATAACACACTGGTTAGGATCAGTCATCTTCTTGTCAATATTCTCAACAAGTTGCTGCAGTTTTGAAGTCTCTGATGTTTGCATAGAGTCTAGAAGACCTCCAAAGGGAAACTTGGCCTTAAACTGGTCTGACAGCATAGGGAGGACAGGACGTGAGACAGGATTAGTAGCAGAGTTGGGGCTAGTGATGGAATCAATGACCTGCCCGTTGCTTGACGATGTAGTGGAAGTGACGGTAGCAGAAAGGACAACTTGAGTTACTGTAGTTGTGGTAGTAGTGTTCTCTCCTGGCCTTGTAGAGCAACTTGGGGGCAGTAGAACACCTTCAGGTTTCAAGAGTGGAGGTGCATCACTCCCTAGGCTGGGTTTTGGGGAGGGTGACATAGTGGTCATGCCAGAGTCACTGACAATATTCGGGGACAAAGATGCACACTCACTTGAGGGTGGAGAGGGCCTCTGAGGAGACCTACTGAGGGGTGTGAGGCTCGGAGACTCGCCAAAACCTCCCATCATACTCGGCAATGTAGGAGGGAGCTGAAGCCCGACTGAGGTGGGAACAGTGGGCAGGACAGGTTTGCTGTCTAGCCATGTAGTTACAGGTTTTTCTGGTGGCAGAGACATGCCATATGGAATGCCTGAGCTTGTGGGTACATTGTCCAGGTATTCTGGCACAGGATACGGGTTCATCTGAATATGGGGATATTTTTCTTTGTGCCTCTGGAAGTGTACTTTCAGGTTACCCTTGGTGGAGAAACGATTTCCACATATGTTACATTTGTAGGGCCTCTCACCAGTGTGGGAGCGCAGATGGATCTGTAGGGCACTGTCACTGCCAAACACCTTCGCACAGAACCGACACTTATGCTTGAAGAATGGGTCCTCTGAGCTGGGCTTAGTGTCAAACACAGATACGTTAGGAGGCTTGCCCTTACGATGCTTCATCAGAGCAGAAAGGGGGTCGAGAGCGTTCGCCGTGGCTGCTATACTAGCCAGCGGGTTGGGGAAGATCACGCTGCTGGATGAACTGTGAGGTATCAGTGGTAGACTGGAAGTGGCGCTCGGGACGCTGCTGTGGCAGAGCGACGGAGGTGTGGTGGAGTTCCTGGGTAGCACTGAGCTGCTGCTGATGATGATGCCACACCAGCTACACTGCTGCTAGTGCTAATACTGTTATTTGTTACAGAGGATGAGGAGGCTGGAAGAAGAGATGACAATCCCGTGCCACTAGGGGCAGGGAACATTGAATTACTTGACGAAGTGCTGGGGATTGAAGAGCTGGACAGCTGACTGCCACTTTGTGGTGTTTGGGACAGAGGCCCTTCTATCGTTGAGGTCAGAGGTGAAGCGCCTTGACCACTGACTGTGGCTGGTAACCGAACGGGCAGCTGATGGACAGGGGGCGTGATGAAGTTGTGGAGCTGTAGCTGACTTGGAACAGGGGGGACACAGTTGGACGTGGGGCTCTGGGTTGCAGCAGCAGTGCCATGTTGGTGGTTGAGGGCCAGCTGGGAGGCAGACTGTCTGTTCATCAGAGCCACCTGGCTGCGTATTTGTTCTATCAGCTGCAGCTGGTGGATCTGCTGCTGCTGCAGGGCCATCAGCTGGTCCAGAATCATGGGAATAGCCATGGTGGAAACGCCATTGCCCGCTGCCGCCCTCACACTCTGTGAAAACTGGGCTACCGCTACCCGGGTTCCGTGCAGCGTCTCCAAGGTGACATTGGTGCTTGGCATAGCATAGTCTGTAACCGCGGCTGGGACGGCATCATTGATTTGAGGTAAGGAGCTGTCCGGCTCGGGAGACGCCACATCTCTTTCTTCGGGGTCCATGCTTTTTTCAGGAGACAGTTCCAGCTCCATCTGCTCATCCTCCCTTTCTAAGACAGTGATGCCGTTTAAGGCTGCCGTCTCTGGGATGTCAAGTTCCTCCCCAGAAGGACTGTGGTTGCCCTCTCTGGGGTCCTCGCTGTCATCCTGCTCACTGGGGCAGCTGGGTTCGGGGGACGGCTCGGCGGGGTACTCCTGGGAGGGGTTCGGTGTGTCCTCATTGTCGTTGATGATGAGCACCAGCGGGTTCTTGGTGCAGCTCTTTAAATGTTCACAGAAGTCTGACCACTTGAAGAACTCGGCGCAGCACTTCTCACACACATGCGTCTCCTCGCTGCCGCTGCGACTCTCGTTCCCGCTGTCGGCGTCATCCAGCACATCGCCTCGGGCTAAACACAAAGGGTGGGGCGGGGGGCATGGAGAGAGTGGGAAAAGAAGAATTAATGAATAAATAATCAATAAAGAATCCACATGTATTTTGCAGAGCAGTGCTGCAAAGATTTAACCTTTGATTTTTTTTCCTCCTCTTTTAGCATAACCAAAATCAATACTTTTTCCCCCTCTGAACAAATTACCCCAGTTCACCAATTCTCAAGACCCGGGTTTGCACATTCTCACCCTCTCCATAGTGCAGTTAATAATTTTCTTTGTGCAATCCATCAAATTATGAGGGCCTATCAATTGTGGATACTGCCGCTTAATGAAATTCCATAGAACCCATTGATTTCCAATATTTCATACAATTCACGGCCACCTCATCTGTTGGGTACAAATCAGGACTTTGATGGCCCCATTAGGATTCCCCTCTGCTACGAAGCTCCGTCATTTCCACCTGAATTTCAAAGGCTCTGGCTTTTTTTTTTTATTTGGCATTGCTAAGGTGAGACTTCTGCACGGCACCTTTGACACATTCTGGTAACGTGAAGAGGAAATTATTCATCCAAAAAACTTCCAACTGTGATCATTTAGAAGGTTTTACCTAAGAAAAAATACATATATTCTCATCTAATGAATGCATTCTCAAGCTGACATCCTCTTCTATCTTTTCTTTTTTGGAATAAAGCTGCTGCCACGACAGCAACGTCTCTGATTGGCCACTTCCTCGTCTGCAAGCAACCATCAATCAAACAATTTTGGGACACGACTGAACTTACACCGGATCCAAACGCTGCAAAATCACCTCCTTTTATGATTATTTTTCTGCGTGTATTTGAGCAGTGTTTCGGCACGTCTCTGTAAATACGTCCGTCGCATTTAGTGCCCCAAAATGTGCTCGAGTGCCACCACGCCGTCATCTGTGTACACAGTTTTCACTCTAAGAAGCAGCATGTACCGTATCAGGCCACATAACTCATTTCACAACAAACATTTTGGATATTTTTATGGGATTTTACTGCAAACGAAAGTAGTTTAATTCATCCAAAGATGGCTGCTAAAACATTTCATGGCTATAAAACGCTTCATAATTCTTACAGTTGTTTACAGGAAGCTAATGCTAACACAGAAATGGGATACACGATGGCGCATTTAAAAATGCGTGTTTGGTTTTATTAGCAGCCGTGCACAGCTTTGCAGTGATCTGTGTTCTCCAGTGTAATCTGGAAGAGTTTTTTTTTTTCTGGAGTGTGTCAGCTTGGTTTGAAAGCGGAGCAGGCCGTGACCAAGAAGACGTGAAACATTCGTGTCAACTGCAGTGACGCATTACAGAAGAAATTCATCACTCCTCCGGTAATTTGTGGCCAAAGGCAACGCGAGCCATCGAGGTCTGCTGTGTGTGAGACTTAATGTCTTATCTCCACAAAGGCTGCGGATACAACACACCCGGACACAAAATTGTACAATTGCAGGAAAGATTTGGCAACAAAATATATTGAGGAGAAATTTCCAGACAACTGTCCAAAAAGTTGCACTGCATCTACTTTCAGATAAACTCCCAGAAACACAGATCTGTAAACTCTGTATAGGAAATAGAAATATTACATAAACTCTGTCTTTTTTTATGCAGAGTGGAGAAGTCAGCGACACGTGACAGCACGCTGAAAATGTCCTTAGCACGGCAGCGGACAGCAGAACTCATTTCCATAATTGAGGGTTGAAAGGTCAGCGCAAATGAGTGGGCATTGTGTTGAGCTGATTAGTTATTAGAACGGTATTACTGTCAATCTCTTTTATTCATTCATACAATTACAAGTGGGGGCCTTTGTGTGCCGCTGACCTCACAAACATGCACAGCCAAACACACAAAGAACACGTGCATACACACACACACACACACACACACACAGATTAACGCATGAAAACCGGCCACAATGATTTTTTTTTTGCAGCCGCTGGAGAATATTCAACCACGTGTGTTTGCACAGACCAAAGAACAAAACGTGCTCCATGTTTTAATGCACTGCTTATTTTTCTGATTAACCACCATAAATTATGACAGAGAATTTTAAACACTTCGGTTTCTTGCATGCAATAATTATTTGAAAGTACTGGTTTGTTTGGACCAACACTCACCTTCTCCCCACCCAAAAAGATGTATAGATATATAATTTACAGTTGCAAGAGCAAGTACAAACATTCATATTTGAGATTCTGCAAGTCCAACATTATATATTATATATTATAATATATATAATATATATATATATTTATATATATATATATATATATATAACATTCCCAATAAATTAGTACAGCAATTTGTCAAATATCAAAATAGTTGCTGGAAATTTTGTTTTTACATTTTTTTCTTGTCCCAATTAATTTCAGTTGTGAGTTTCCTCTTTTACCCCACTCATATATATATATATAATATAAATATATATATTATATATATACACCCACAAAATTACCATGAGAATTATAATCAAATATCAAGGTTGTGTGAATATTTCCTGTTGCTTTTTTACTTTTTTCTTGTTCCATTTAATTTTAGCCCCTTAGAAATTGGAAATCACTGGAAATAATCATTTTTTGTAAAAAAAAAAAAAAAAAAATATTACTTTATGTAAAAAATTCAAAGCTCCAAAATTCTTTGTTTTTTTTTCAAAACTGTGCACATTAGCAAACTGAAACAATGTTTTTAGTAAAAAAAAAAAAAAAAAAAAAAGAATTGTCAGCAGGGTTTTTTTTTTGTAAATTCTGGCTGTTGTGAAGATCAACAATCAGAATTCTAAAAAAAATACAAAAAAACTGTGGAAATGTTAAGATGTCGCCTATGTGAAGGATTTCAGTTTGTCGTGGTCTTGATGTCCTGCTGAAGGTGACATTTTGTGTTTGTGTGATTGTTATTTTCAGGACAGCAAGAAAGAGCAGTGTGTGTGTGTGTGTGTGTGGGGGGGGGGGGGGTATTGATTCTCCTATAGCATGAGAAAAGGAAGGATTTTTTTTAATGCAGTCCGTGTTTCATTCCTCCAAGAGTCTTCATTTACTCAGATGCAAATTTGAAGCTGGACGTGGTCAATGGGGGAATTGTGCCCGGAATCTGCGAGGCCGCTGCTTGCTCAGCAATCTTTGGCGCGCTAACTGAAACCGCTAATCTGACACATATCACACGAGGTATTCATGCTTTCCCATTGATTCTGTGAAAGCCACAGAGCCAAGCAGCATCTCAGATTCTTCTCCATTTCCAGTCTCAGATGGAAAATTAGTGATGTTTGATCTGATGATGATTTTTACATGATTTCTTTCAGGGTGCACTGAAAGGAACTCGTGCCATTTGTGCACTGCTCCTCTGAATTTCATTTACATGAAGCCAAGGGGACTCTGAAAACTCCACTTATGGCACCCCCCACAACACCCCGCCCCCCACCCCACCCCTTTTTAAAATGCATTCTTCTCAAGCGTCTCAGGACCGCTTAGGACCCTTAAGGAGAGATGCATCACTGTGGGTCCACAGTGGGAGAAAGGACGTGGATGCAGGAGTGCAAATAAGGAAGAGGCCTGCAACCTTCAACAAATCCTGGCTATTCTAATCCACACCACCGCCCGCTCACTTTAATGTGCAAATTATTTATCAGTTATTTGTTTTCATTTATGGATTTTAATGTGCTATTTTATTTGTTGGCTCTTGCAGAAAAATAACACCTAGTTATTTTCTTTATGAGCTTTTGTGAAATATTACTGTAAAAGTTGCAGCAATTAATCAATTATTGAACAAATCGCCAACTATTTTGATGATTGATTAATAGTTTTCAGTGTGTGTTTTTTAATGTCAAATTTTTTTATTTCACCTTCTTAAATGTGAATATTTTCTGGTTTCTTTCCTCCTTTCTGACAATAACCTGAATATCTCACAGACATTTGAAAACATCGTTTTTCACCTTTGTTTTTTTTTTGACATTTTATGGAGCAAACAGCTAATCAATTAATTGACAAAATAACTGACAGACTGATCGCTATTGAAAATAATAATGAGTTGCAGCCTTGCACTGCTCGAGATTTATCATTTGCAATTTTCAAATAACAGATTTTTGTTTTTTATGGCCACCGGACAGTAAATGCATCCACAGTAAACAAAGTCTGCTGGAATGCATCGGCCACACTTTGAGGCTCCTCGGCTCTGCGTGGCATCGTTGTGCTGCAGGGTGTACAGTGGTATCTGCACTGACAGAGGGGCCTTTGTCGCTGCCTGCAGATGTTTGAGCCCAAAAACATTAACGATTTGTTTGTGCAAGCGTTTTGCAATACAGTATTCAATGACGGCACTCCTTGCAGATGGCCGTGACACATGTCACGATGGCTTTTCTCTGTCTCTGGCTGTCTCTCTTTCGAGATCTGGGCTCACAAATGAGGAGGAGGTTGTTGGATTTAATGGACGTCCATCCTCAGCAGATGAAACGCAAGTTTAAAAGCATTAAGTGGTGAGATTCTTGGAAATAATTAAGAGATTCTTCATTCCTTGAGGGTTTACACTCAAATATACAAATAACTTCTAAGAATCATGCAAACAGCGAGTGGCCGTCGCCAAGTCTGCCTCAGAGATGACTCGAGAACTTCCTCTAAAGACCAAAATCCACTTGTCTGCTGTTTAATAACCCTGCTGTCTCGCTTCGTCCTTCCTCTCAATCACGATCTCACTTGTTCATGTGTGTTTTCGGCAGCGAGTAGTAATTAACACGCAGCCATATTTGAGTGCCTTCTTGAAGACATCTTTGGCACGACGATGTGGGTGGTCCGCAGGCCTGCACCCAATGGTGAGAGGGGATTAAAACAAAAACCAAACAAAAGCCTAGCTGCAGGGGAAGTGGGCGACGACCGTAGCCGTCACTGTAAGTGGAAGCTTTCCTCACTGTGCAGCATTTGGCCCCTTGTAACTTCATCACTGCAGCGACAGCTAAAACTTCCACGTAACGGGTTTCAAGAATGCAAATGTGTCTCAACATGAACGCTGAGGCCAACAGCGGGTGACGCTGATCACATCCTGTGCTTTTAACCTTAATGTTAGAAACTCTGAGGTCAAAAATAGAAGCAGATCTGCACTTTTCGAGCGTGTCATCGTCATCGTCCACCACTGGTGCACCTTTGGTAGCACTGAGGTCCGTGGACGTGGCAGCGACATCGAAAGCCCATCGCTGTTCCCACTGTGTGAGACACGACCGAGCTGCTTCTACCAAGGTCAGCAGCTCACGTGTGTGCACCGGGAGCTTGACATCGAGTGACCAGGACCGGGCTGACAGGACCAGACTGGGGTTAAAGTCAGCAAGGCTTTATGAAGGCACTCCTGATCCAGCTGCTCATCTGCACCCCCCTCCCCACCCCACCACAACACCCAGGGGGGTGGGGGGTGGCAACAGTCCGGAAGGCCTGAGGGCCAAATAATGTGCCAACACACATGCTTGTTGGCACTTTTGTTTTTCACCTTGCCCAGGATGCAGCACTTTGGCTTTGGAAGCTGCAGTTCACAACAATGTCTTTTAAATGAATCAGATGAAACCAAATAGTTTGCTCTGTCAGCTTTAGGAGAACTTGCTGGATGGATAGAATAGTTTAGCACAAGTTTTTCTCTTAGCAAGTCACACTGTCCTGCACAAATTTATCATCCAAAGCGAGCGTGACGATGCAAACGTTTTGATTTTCTTCTACATTTTCTGCAAAATTTGCCAAAACGAGTGTTGCGATGAGCAGCGCCTTCGGCAATCAGAACGTGGTGGAGATGCGAAAATGCACTCACAGTCTGATGTACGGTTGGTATTATTAGGTTTATTTATGTGCCTGGGATGACTGACCTCTGCCTAAAGGTTTGGGAAAACAAGCGAAGCGAGACACGACTGTGGCCCCCAACACAAAATAACCTTAAGACGGTGCATCTGCCTGCAATCGTGCAGGAGTGGAGGTGTTAAAACTGCAAAACAAAAGCTCCAATAATGGGATGTGAGTGCTGTCAAAGTTTAACAAAAAGTGCACAACCCCCCCCCCCCCCCCCTTTATTTTAAAAAAGCAGCACATTTTATTCTTGTCCTAAAAGGAGAGCACCTGATGGATGCTTCTCATCCGTGGGAACTCTCGGAAGGTTCACGTCAGCGTGTTTGTGTCTAAATGTGATTTGAGCCGAAATTACAAATCCACAGAGTAAACTGAATAGCTGAGAGGCATCAGGGTGATTCTCCTCACACCAACGTTTCCTCATGCAAAGAGAGCTGATCCCCAGAGATTACATCATGCGCTGGAAGTGTTTTCACCAACATGGGCCAAGACAGAGAGAGGAATAAATAATAGCAGTGATTTGTTCTGAGTGCAAACAGCTTCATGCAGAGAAAGAAATCTGATCAGTTGAGCTGGAGGGAATAATAAATAAAGAAGTGGGGAAAAGTGATGAATTTCTTAGATTGCAGAATTTAAAATGAAGACAAATTTTAGGTGCGTTTGCTTGTGTAAAAAATGAGTAAAATTAAATATATTTTTTAAAGAGAGTGCAAAAACAAAATAAAAAAAAACGATGACTCGGATTTTTTCTTTTAAAAGTCCAGCTGTCCTGCTGCTCTTCCTCCAGCATTTTCACTTTGGTAAATGTTTGACTTTTATCTGTATAATGATCGTTTTATTGCTCAAAAGGCTGCGTACAGAATAAAAGCTGAATGGGCCTTTTTCTTTTTCTTCCCCCACATGGCGAGGACGAGTCCTGTCCAAACCATCTTGTCTACACTGTGCGAGAAAGGGAACAATCAACTGTGCTAAATTTATGTGAGGGGGGTAAACAAAAACATTTCCATAACAAAACCAGCCTTCGACCTGCAGCAGAATCCGCTTTTCGCTCCTTGGAGAGGCAGACAGGCGCGCAGGGACAAAAGGTTCTGAATGCAAAATTAAAATAAGAAAAAATGAAAATAAAAATAGAATTTAAATAATAGATAATATGTATCTTATTTTGATTAGATGTGTTTACAATTAAATTTAAAAAAATGAACACATTACACGCGATGGTTTCCAATGTATTAAATTGTGTGTGCGTATTTTACGCACGCTTGGAAATCCAGTTTGGGATGTCTGACGTGAGAAATTATGAATAAATCATCTCCAGTTCGGTAGTTTTAAAAGAAAGGCCTTTTTTAAAAGGCCTCCAATCGCATATTCATAAATGCCACGGAGGCAAATGATATTAATTAACACAAAAACCACTGCAAGATTATTCGCTCCCAAAAATAGATGAAGTGGTGAAACGTGCGAATAAATGAGAATTTAAACAAAACAAATTTCATTCCCCGTCCGGAGAAACGCACTGAAATATTTTAACTTTTTCTTTTTTGTCCATTATTAAATTTAAAATGTAAAGGATAAACTTTAAATCAACACTAGCGGAAATCGTTGGCAAGACTTTGAATTTGTGCTAAAGTGTGCACAAGTGGAATGTATGAATGAATGAATGCGTGAGTGTGGTGCGCTCACCGTGCTCGGAGAGGACACCGGCTAATGCTGGATCTTCGTCCGACTTGAGGTGCTGCGGCTTGGCTTGCTTGCGTCGGGACATGCTGTCGGTGCTGAAGATGCTGCTGCTGCTTTGGCGCTCCGAGAGGTCTCTGCGTTTTGCAGATACATCAGCGATGAACGAATGAATCAACACGCGCACGACGACGACAACAACAACAACAAAAGTTCACAAATAGGCTGGGGGAAGGGGGGGGGGGGGTGATATCAGAAATTAGCCGGTGGCGCTGCTGTTACTGTGCGTCAGATTGCGCATGTCGCTATCATAATTATGATCGTGAATAACGCTCGGCGATGAATGTGATCGCGTGAAGGTGGGGAGGATTGGCTGGAGTCCAGCGGATGCGCACTGAATATGGTAATGAGGCACGGACTCGGCAATTAGTCGCTTCACTCTCACACTTTATCCGTCTCTTTTCTCTTTCAGCCTTCCCCAACAACACAACAAATCTCTCTTGTGCTTCAACCTCGGGGGGTCTCCAGTTTCTTTCTTTTTTTCTCCTTTTTTTTTTTACTGACCCAGAAGTGCTGCAGATTCAGCGCCTCGTCTCATCTTCCAAAACTTCAGAAAGCGTCTTCTCTCAGAGCGCGTCTGGACATCTTTGGCTCAGTCCAACTTTTTTCGTTTTCTTTTTTTCCTGCGCCGATGCTTCTGCTTGAGATGTTTAAAGTTTTCTCTTGATGGACATCTTTCCAGTAAAGTAGCAGCAGCCGTTTGCTTGAAGAAATGAATCGTTACTACTAAGTTTTAGTTTGATTGCATGTTTTTTTTGTTGTTGTTTGTTTTTTGTTTTTTTGTTTATCGCTGCAACTCCAAACTTTTACGCACGTCTTCCGCGCAAAAGCTGTCCTGGCTCGTTCCGGATGAACTCTTATGAATTCGATTAAAAAAAAAAAAAAAAAAAAAACTAAAAAAAGAAAAAAGAAAAAAAAAAGTGAAGCAGCTTCGGTCCTGCCCTCCGTCTCCTCTCCGTCCTTGCCGTCTTTTTTAGCTCCCGTGTGCGCCTCCGCTTGTGCGCGCTCTCAAACGTCTTTATGTGAAGCAGCCGGCGGATAAGTCTTGGTTTGTTTTTGTTTCTTTTTCCTCCCCACCTGAAACCTTCACGCGGGTTCTTCCTGTCGGTCGGTGGAAAACAACTTTGCGGCGGTGTGGGTGACAGCGCGCTGCGGCGGCGGTGCGTCCGTGGCTGCGTGTGACGGGGAGCGCGCGCTGTGTGCGAGTTTACCCCCACGCTGAGGTGCAGCCCATTGCTTTGAGCCACCACTAGGATGTACCACCACGTTACTGTTCACACTCCAGGGTGAACAGCTTTGACCTCCCACCGCACACAACATGTCACGGCTCTCAGGGAGCCTCCGCCCGCGCGGGACAGCCTGTCATATGAATCTGACACAGTCGTTTCTTTTTTTTTTTTGGAGGGGTGGGAGGGGGCTTGTGGTCGGATCCACATCACAACTTCATTTCAGCATGTTTGACATATTTGACAGCTACCAGAGCCAAAAAATTAAAGCGCATTATGTAAAAGCTGCAGGCCCAAAAGTGACGTCATATAAATGTTTGTACACTTTGAGGTTTGGTGATAATGACACCAAAACTAAACCAGATTATCTGATTTAAAACATCTTTACATGAGTGCTGCTGCTGTGTAGAAGAGAGGAATGTTGGTCATTAGAAAAAAAAAATGTGTTGTGTTATGAGAACCAAAGCAGATTTTTGCTCAGAGCTTTATGATGTCATTATACAAGCACTGTACACTAAGATGAAAGGAAAACTGACAACTATAATGAAACTGATGAAACAAAACATCACCACCAAAACTTTACTCAATCCTTCCTCAAACCAAAAAACATCTTCACACAAAATGTCATCATGTTATCTGTTAGTCAGTGGAGATAACTGAAAAAAATGTCAACCAGTCCCACAAAACCTGGTTGTTAAGAAAACATAACGTGCAATGACCATATTTCTTCCAGAATATAATTCATAGTGAAGTATCGCCAGAGTATAAAAGAAAAGGTTCTTGAAGAGGAAAAAAAATTATCAACATTTTAATTTGGGATTGTTGTAGTGTACTTCTATTACTGACATTTATTTCTTGGAGTTTATTTTGTTTATTGTTCTGGGAAAGTCAAATATAAATAGTATTATATATTGTTACAATTACAAATCAGTTTTTTAATAGCTTGGGAGGTCCTGCCACTTATAATCCTGAAATATCATAACAATTTGCTTTTCTGTTTTAAACAACTGCATTTTGTGGAAGCAGTTCACATAACTATATGACGTAAACATTTTTTTTTTTTACAGTGTAGACAGACCATTTAGATTGGGATATTTCCAAAAAGGAGCAATAGTATGTCTGTTTATGTGTAATAAAGATGCTTTTCTGACATCATAACGCACCACTTTTCTTAAAATGATTAGTCAATTAAGAAGAAGAAAAGATGAAGAAGAACAACAAAAAAATGAATAAAATTTAGGCCAGTATGTGTCATCTCTGAATTTAATCAAGAGCCACTACTTTATAAAAATATATTAAAATCCTTCAAAAATATATGTTGAGATATATTTCATTTAAATAAACAGACAGGTGATCTGCTGTCAGTTGGTGGCAGTAACACTTTGTGTGTGTGTGTGTGTGTGTGTGTGTGTTTTCAATAAGTGACTTTTACTTTGGGCCTGCTCCAAATGTTTGCAATAATTTCTGCATTTTTTTAATCGTGCATAATTGCTTGTGATTGTCACAATGAAATAATCACTTCTGATGATCACATGTTTTGAGAACAAAAAAAAAAAAATCCACAAAAACATTTTTGCAGTGAATTGTTGCGCCCCCCCCCCAACCCCCTACTTCCTCCCTCCAGTCAGGAGGAGGGGACAATTCAGTCACAGCTGCCCCACTCTCCCCTCCTCCTCCTCCTCTTGTCTGTTTGACTTGTCTATTCCCATGTGCCTGTGCCCCCCCCACCCCCCGCACCCCCCAGTGCGCTCATATGAGAGACAAATCTGTTGACAACAAGGTCATCCTGTGAGCAAAGTTTCTCCTCTTTCTCCTCCTCAGAAGTTATGTGCAAAAGCCTGTTATTATCTGGTATTAATAGATGCAGCCCCAGGAAGACAAAATCAGCTATTGATAATTGCAAGGAGTCTACGGCAGCTACTGTATCGATCGGCGTGTCCTCCACTCCCCTGCTGCTTGGAGATAAGGAGACACTCTCTTTAGAGCAATATAATTTCTTTTGACCTATCTGCTTGCTACAGACTTATGATGAATAGCCAGAGAGGCTGAAGTCTTTTATCACCAAAGTTACCGCCTTGATATAATATTGATTCTTTATAACTAGCTCGCCACACAAAAATCAAAGTGTCCACTTGGCCGTCATCATCATCAATATCATCACAAAGGCGGAGGAACGGAGATCTCTCCAAAGAGGAGCTTTAACAATCCTCTAATCTTTATGTAGCTGATGATTAAAGGCTCGCTGGTGTGTTTTTTCCCGAAAGAGCTCAGATTCGTTTGAAAAAATTGGCAGGGAATTTTTGATTGACAGTGGTTTTGTGGTGTACATGTAACACCGGCCTTTCAGAATCAACATAACACTGAATTTAAAAAAGAAGAAGAAAGAAAAAAAAGGGATTGCACAGTGCTGTCAAATGGTAAAAGTCACAGTAGGGGAGACCAGGACAAGTGAAACTAAATGGACTGCATTTATATAGCGCTTTTCCATCTGCAATCAGATGCTCAAAGCGCTTTACAGTTATGCCTCACATTCACCCCGCTGCCATAGAAGGTGCTCGCTACACACTGGGAGCAATAGGGGATTAAGGACCTTGCGCAAAGGCCCTTAGTGATGTTCCAGTCAGGCGGGGATTTGAACTGAGGATCTTCTGGTCTCAAGCCCAACACCTTAACCACTAGACCATCATCTCCCCCAAAACAATGGGAGATTCGTAGCTTGACTGTAAATGTGATCTGAGATCAATGAGGACGTGGAAACAGGTGAGCCCAATCCCACGTTTGTTTGTGATACCGTCACGTTTTCATGATGTGGTCAAATTTCAGACACTATTTTTAACCCGAACGGTAACCATACTCCCCCCCCCCCCCCACCCTTTTTCCTGAAGGTATCACAAACTGGCGTGCGATAGAGTTGAACCAAACAAACCAGCTGCTTCACAAAATGACACACTGCTTTGAAAGGCCTAAAACCAATCAATGAAACAATTGATTCATGCAGTCATTTATATATGATGAAATCACAGAGCTGCCAACCATCTCGCATTGGGCGGCATTTACACCCATGTCCCACGTCCCGCAAGAGTGTGTGTGTGGGACGCCCATTAGTCCCACAGTTGTGTGGGTCTGGACCCCCGCCCCCCCCAGTTACACTCCATCCCGCATTGGTATATTCAAATGTTGGCAGGTATGAAATCATCATGATGATAGACTTCTATAATGAGCTCAATGCAATAAATTAAACAATTTTGTAAGAAAATACATTTTTTCTAAATGTTCAAAATTCAAAATGAAACACCTGCTTCAGAAAATGATGAGAATTGTTTCTGGCCTCATTTCAGGCTGAATGAAGCTTCATTTCATTCCTAAAATGAGACCATTCTGATGTAAATTAGTTGAAAATATCATTATTGCAGTAATTTTAGCTTCTATTCTCACATGTCCTCAGTTTTGGGTTTCTTAACGTTGGTGTATTTCAATTAGACATCAAATATGACACTGAAAACAGCTGTTCTTTAGCTATTTGTTGGCACATAATTTAAAATCTATAACATAAAAAAGTATTACAAGCATTGAAACAAAGTGTGTTACAAATGTCCCAGATCTCCCAGATTTTACTGACAGCAGTCTGTGCTCCAGTAGAGACATGTGCAAAATTCTTCAAGCCCAAGATTACACAAATCCATCAACATTCAAAAATACAACAATAAGTAGTACTTGTGTTTCTGTACACTATATACACACTTTCCCATTCAAGTGAGCGGCAAACTGTGTTTGACAGGCAGTTCATACAATTTTGAAAATGTTTCTTATTCATTTGATGCTTATGAAAATTTGTTGTGAAATATATGAAAAAATGGTGCACAAAAATTTGTATATATTGTGCAGTTTTTGTACATATCCCATGTAATTTCTGGGAGTAGATGACCGATCATCAAACTGGAAAACAAAGTGGTAAGTTATCTTTTACTGATAATGTTATCATCATCATTATTACATCAATGTTACTGATTAATGTTATTATTATTGATATTCTAACCTTTAGCCAAACTTTAACAAAAATGCAAACATGCTCGAGAATTCATAGTAATCTGCGCAAACTTTAGTCCCTAATTTTTTTGTATCATATCATATGAACTACTATATCTCATGGCATGTTGTCATTCAGCATCATGAAATATACATTAATCTGTTACTTCGTGATATTGTCACGAAAAGGGAGCACAAATTTATTCTAATACATTCCATGAGGGGTCCACAAAATCAAAAGTGCTTTGTGGGGGGGGGGTCTGGGGGAGTTATGGTTAGGTGAAGGGGTAAGGTTAGTAATAAGATAAAAAAAAAAGTCACGAAAATTTGACTCATTTCGTGATGGGAGCATGAAAAAAAACTCATGAGACTGGGTTGCATATGAAACGCGTCATGAGAATATGTTGCCATGTTTAACACTCTGAGCGTGTTAACCGGCTAATTCTTACATTTCAAAACACTGAGGTAGAACAAAGTCAGACAGCATGAGTCAGGAACTCCTTTATCTCATTTCCCACTCACTCAAGGTTGGCGCTGAGAGAGTAGAATTAACACTATGTTATTTAAAACTATTTCAGGGTAACATCAATGTGGTTGAAATTAACAAGAGAACCAAAACACTTTACACTGACGAGCTTTTACACTGGAAAATATACAGATAAATCAGCTGTAATCAGTACAGGACTGTGCCAAGAAACAAATATAAAAACAAACTACAAGTAGGAATTCATACTTCTGTAAACTAAAATATTAAATATCTTGTATGACAGCCTTTAAATCTTACTGGGTGTTTCTGAACAATTTCTATTTTAATGAAGTGCCTCTTTTTGCATTTTGGACAGCTGCGTGTTGCACCACAGCAACATTTACAGGACACACAACCCAGTCTCACCACAGTTCATTAATCTATGGGTTCGTGACTGGGCCATTTTTTTTGTAACGGGGGGCACAAATGTGGGGTGAAGGGGGGTCTGGAGGTGTCATGGTTAATGTTTGTGCAGGGTACACACTTGGTTGATTGTAAATAGTAAAATTAACCCCCCCCCCCCCCAAAAAAAAAGAAAAAAAAGTGAGACTGGGCTGACACACATGTTGTGCCCAACATGACTGTTGCCATGGCTAAACAAAAGCCGTCAGGCCCATCAATCTATCAAACAAAGACACTGTTGGTACGTCTACTGTTGAATTACAGAGAAGGACTTTGAAATTCAAAGTCCTGAGCAGAAACCAGTCACACTTTGGGCTAGAGGGAATCTTACCATTTAGTTGGATTTACTTCAGGATCATGTTGTGTTTGGGCTCATTTCATTCTAGAGAATATTCAGGACTGTCACTGTTTTTGAGGAACAGTGATTTTTGAACATCCTGAGCAGTACTTTCCAGGACACCGCCCCCCCCCCAATGCCTGAGCCGCTTCAGCTTTAACAGGTTCCAACTGAATTGCTAAGCCTGATTGTTTTGTTCTCATATTGGCACAGACAAACACCCAGTGACCTCAAACGGCTCTTTAATTGGCTAAAGCATGAAAGAAAAAAAAGGCACAATATGTGCCTTTTAGTTTATGGTGCGCCTCAGTGGTTGTCGGGGTTTTTTGCTCCGTGGAAACCCCATGGAGGCTGTTCCAGCGGTGCCACTCCACTCACCGACAGAGGGGAGAGCGCTGCTGGTGGAAGAGCAGGAGGAGGAAGAGGAGGAGAAGAGAGGGAGAGGAAAAACGTGTAATCACCCAAACATCCACTTTTAGCCGTTCCACCCCCCCACTGGATGCGCGTTAAGGTAAGAAAAAAGCCGCTTTGTGGTCCGAGCTGCGGCGCACAGACTGCTGTCACAGGTCCTCTGCTCCCTCACAGGAGGCAGCCGGTTTGGACTGCACTGCGGACACTGAGAGGACGGACCGGGCCGCCGAGGACGCGCCGAGAGGTAAGTGACGCTCAGAGCTTCATCTGCTGCGTCCATGCGTCAAACACGAGGGACTGGACGTGACTGCTGGAAACGCGAGGATGTTTTCCGGATTCACCCCACCCCCTCCCCAAAACACACACTTTTTTTTAATTTGATACCTGCGTTTCACAGCGTGTAACATACTGCAGAAGTTAGTTGCGCAGTTTGACAATTCGTGTTATTTACGCGCGGCAGTTGGCGCACGGACGCATTTCCGCAGACTCACTACAGCCTGTCAGAGAACACCAAGGCTGCAATCTGCACCAATCACAGACCAGATGCAACTTTTTTTTCATCCATCATGAACATATATGACAACATGAGCTGTATGTGACTTTTCTGAAAAATAGTCTGGTAATCAAAATTAAAATTAGTCATTGATACTTTGTAGTATTTTAGAAGTGCAGATTGATTTGTTTAAAAATTCATTCATTCATTTTCTGCTGCTTATCCGGGTTTGGGTCAAGGTTTGCAGCAGATGAAGCAGCTCATCCTACACTTCCCTATCCTCAACCAAGTTACAGTGAATCCAGAAACTATTCACAGTGCTTCACTTTTTCCATATTTTATTGTTACAGTCTTATTCCAAAATTTATGAAATTAATTTTTTCCTCAAAATTCTACACACAATACCCCATAATGACAATGTGAAAAAGTTTTTTTTTTTTTTTGTAAATTTATTGAAAAAAAAAAACAAAACAAAAAAAAACTAAGCAATCACTTGTACATAAGTATTCACAGCCTTTGCCATGAAGTTCATAATTGAGCTCAGGTGCCTCCTGTTTCCACTGATCATCCTTGAGATGTTTCTACAGCTTAATTAGAGTCCACCTGGGGAAAATTCAGTTGATTGGACATGATTTGGAAAGACACACACCTGTCTGCATATAAGGTCCCACAGTTGGCAGTCAGAGACAGGATTGTCTGGAGGCACGAATCTGGGGAAGGGTACAGAAACATTTCTGCTGCTTTGAAGGTCCCAATGAGGATAGTGGCCTCCATCATCTGTAAATGGAAGAAGTTCAGATCCACCAGGACTTTTCCTACAGCTGGCCGCCCATCGAAATGGAGCAATCGGGGGTCTTAGTCAGGGAGGTGAGCAGGAACCCCATGGTCATTCTGTCAGAGCTCCAGCATTCCTCTGTGGAGAGAAGACAACCTTCCAGAAGGACAACCATCTCTGCAGCAATCCACCAATCAGGCCTGTATGGTGAAGACGGAAGCCACTCCTTAGTAAAAGGCACATGGCAGCCCACCTGGAGTTTGACAAAAGTTACCCGAAGACCATGAGGAACAAAATTCTCTGGTCTGATGAGACAAAGATTGAACTCTTTGGCGTCATGTTTGAAGGAAACCAGGCACCATCCCTACAGTGAAGCATGGTGGTGGCAGCTTCATGCTGTGGAGATGTTTTTCAGCAGCAGGAACTGGGAGACTAGTCAGGATTGAGGGAAAGATGAATGCAGCAATGTACAGAGACATCCTGGATGAAAACCTGCTCCAGGGCGCTCTTGACCTAAGACTGGGGTGACAGGTCCTCTTTCAGCAGGACAATGAACCTAAGCACACAGCCAAGACAGCAAAGGAGTGGCTTCAGGTCAACTCTGTGAATGTCCTTGAGTGGCCCAGCCAGAGCCCAGACCTGAATCTGATTGAACACCTCTGGAGAGATCTGAAAATGGCTGTGCACCAACCCTTCCCATCCAACCTGATGGAGCTTGAGAGGTGCTGCAAAGAGGAATGGACCAAACTGCCCAAAAATAGGTGCACCAAGCTTGTGGCATCATATTCAAGAAGACTTCAGGCTGCAATTGCTGTCAAAAAGTACATCAACAAAGAATGAGTGTGAATATTTATGTACATATAAATATATCCCATATAAATTTGTAAAACTTTCAAAAAAACTTTTTTCATATTGTCATTATGGGGTGTTGTGAGTAGGAAGTGACGTATACTCATGCCAACCTATTGGAGAATTATGGTATAGATTTTAAATAACTTTATGGTGGAATCTTTTCAGAAAATATTCACATAGATATTATTTTGTGTTGAATATATTTTGAATTGAAAATCCCTGAAACAAATGTTAAAAGTATCATGACTTAAAAGTATAGTTTTCTTCAGTTATTCACAACACTGCCAAATTTGTTTCATGTTTTTTTTTTTCTTCAATAAAGCATCTTTATTTTTGTGTAACATCACAAAATTACACGGACAGCTACTCCTGGTGAAGTATTTATTTTGGGTAAATTCCATGCCAAATGTGAGTTCATGCTATGAGATCATGAAGAAGGACATGCATGTGCACATGCACGAGTTTTGAAGATTATGTTGCATTTGATGGAAATTGGGAATTGCATTTCTGACTTATACCTAGAAAAAATACAAATGTTGAGTCTATTAAAGCTACAGTATGCTAAAATGTTAGTCTCCCTTATAACTTTCTTTCTGCTCCAGTTTTATGTTGTTTTTTGGGTGCTTTCAGTCACATGTAAAGGATCACTGTGTTTCTGTGGCTCTGTGATGCAAACCCTGTCCAGTTTTGCCATTGGAGGGTCAGAAAAACACCTACATGTCATCTAATACATCATTACAGAAAGTGTGTCACAGTGCCTTGTTGTAGGCATGCACATTCCACAAATTTTCACTTCCGATCTGATCCCGAAACCTGAATTTGATACTTTTCCGATCTGATACCAGAGCTCTGTTTGCTTTAATGTTATTATTGTTAGATATATTATTTTATTTTTTACTATATCAAGTATTTGCTATGCTTAAATGTAGGGATGTCCCGATCCGATCACTTGATCAGAAATCGGGCCCGATCACGTGGTTTCAGACTTGATCGAAATCGGACATTGCATCCCGATCAGGAATCCGATATAGATTTTAATCCTCATTATTTTGATCAGAGCTATTTCAAGCTCATTATTGCAGATTAATGTGCATTTCACGCGTCAGAAGCGTCAGAGGTGTCAAGAATCGGTCTAAAAAGCATTATTTTCAATGAGACTTGTTGCTTTTTAGAGGCGTCGGAAGCGTCGCGTCAAAAGCCGAACTAAAGCGACGCTTCTGACGGGAGCATGCATTGCCGCTTGTCAGCAGGCTGACGCGGTCAAAGTTCAACCCAATCTTTTTTTTTAAATTTTATTATTATTTTTTTTATTGAACAAAAGAAAAAACATAAGTTCAACCCAATCCAACTTGCGACGCTCTGAGCTGTGATGTAGCTTCATGCTGTCCAATAGGAACAACGTGTCAGGCCAAAACATGGAAGACTAGTGGCAGAAACCACTGATCTCTACAAAACAGAAACATGTCGCAGGACTGCTCATTTATAGAGCAGTTGTCTGAAGAAAAATCCTTGGAAATGTTTTTTGTTGTTGTTGTTTGTTACCTCAAAATTTGTGATTACTGTTTAAAAAAGTTTAGAACACTTGTAATTAAAATAGCTAAATAAATCAATAAATGGTTCTTTAGAAACCTTTCATCTGTAAATTAAAACCACCTGTTATTTCAGATTAGATAATTTCTTGTTTAACATAAGGAACCTTGGACATTTATCTTTAGACAAATAAAATAACATGGAAATTTGTATATTTTTTAAGTCTGGTAGATTATTACTTGCTTGTTCAAGCTACCTCAAGGAGAAGTGCACTGTTTAAGTGATAAATAATAAAATAAGGTGATTAAAATGAAAATATTATATATTTATCATTTGTTCATTGTTTATTGAGTTTTTTAAAGTATCAGATCGGGACTCGGTATCGGCAGATACTCAAAATCAGATGACTACATTCTCTTGCATAAAGGACATATTGTCAGCCATGTTCGGGGTCTTTCAGATGCTGCGTCTCTGGGGACTCGGTCCTGGATTTGAGTGTGACTTTCAGTAAATTCAAACTGATGAATATATTGATTTTGTTCTTTGTAAGGGGCAGTAATACAATAAGAACCGGGAGGCTTTAACAATTATTATCATCGTTGATTTTATATGAGGATTTTCTTAAAAAGGAGACCTGAAAGTTGAGCTACAATTTGCAGAAGGTGTATCTAAGATGAAAGCCTAGATTTGATGTTTTGATGAAAGTTTAAGTACTTTTATTTTTATAGACTTTTATAGCCTTATTTTTATAGACTTAAAGAGAAAAGACAGTGCTCTCTCTTTGTCTGTCTCTCTCTATCTCTCTTTGCCTGTCTCTCTCCCTCTCTGTCTCTCTCTGCCTGTTTTTCTTCCTCTCGCTGTTTTCGTGCTGTGCAAACTTCAAACTTTTGGGAAACACGATGCCTTTCAACTGTAAAATAAATGTATCATCATCGACGCTCACGCGCAAGATTTTAATGGAAGCTTTTTCCCCTTTCAGCGGACAGAATCTCTGTTCAGTTCCTCCTCAGCTGCTTTCATAGCATTTTACAGCCTCGGGACAGTGAAGCGGCTAACTTTTTAACACACATTTTCAACAACAATTCAGTTAATTTTTCGGAAAATCCATGCTCAACGAACAGACAATTTGAAGCCAAGAGCTGGACAGAAATTTGCCGCTAACCACAGCTAGAACACTGCAGAAGAGAGCTCTCTCAAACAGCCCAAAAACCTTCCCTTCCTCCCGCTTGGCAGGAAACAAGCAGAGAGCAAACAACAGCAGTTGAGAGAATTTACAGTGGCTCTTCTCCGGTATCAGAAAATGTTGCAGGTTGAATCGGTATTTTCCGATGCATGAATTATGTCTGTATCTGAACCCGATACCTATCTGGGATCAGATCAGTCCCATCCCTACCTTGTTGCTGTATTTTAACCCATGTTGGTCAAAAATCAGAACTCTTTCAAGATGAGGTGGATTTCAATCATATGGGCAATAAAATTTATCAATCCTTCTGTTCAAAACTAACAGAATTGTAGTGCAGAAGAAAATTCTTTTTGTGACGTATATAAAAAATACATAAAAACAAATAAATACAATAAAATGAAAAAGGGACTGTACCTTTTAATTGAAGAACAAATCAGAGCTTTGGAATCAAAATATACAATATAAAATTGATTGACAGAACTGCTGATGAATTAATTTACACACCATAACAGCTAAATAAAAATTTATAATTTTGTAAGTAATAAACATTTACTAATATATTTCTAAGCGGGTTTTCTTTTTTAAACGCCAGGGGGGTAATTGTTAATGGTAGCCTGACTTTAGATCAGATTCTGTGGGGGAAAAAACGACTGCTCCTTTTATTGTAACCTTATATTGTGTTTTCTTGTTGACATCATATTCTTGCACTAATATTGAGGTTTTGCTTCTTTTATCCTTTCACAACTATTATTTTTCAAGGACTGACAGGACTGTTTGAGAGGGCTGCGTTCAACATCATGAATGTGGCTTCATGTAACGTCTGTGTGCATCTGTGCCGTCGTTTTATTGGACACCGAATGAAACAATAGCAGCTAATCTTGTGTGAATGACTTGATAGTGGTTTTTCTTTTGTGAACATGTTTTCCAGCTTGGTGCTGCACTACAGATCCATTAGTTGTTATATGTAGAACACTGACACACAATTTGATACATAATCATGGACATCATGCATTAGTAATGCCAAGTGGAGCTGTGACTCCAGTGTGGATCCCCATGCTGAAAGTGATGTACTTTACTGTCTCATTTGAGATGTTTTAATCTGAAACTGTCAGATGAACCACATTAAACACACACACACACACACACACACACACACACACACACACACACACACACACACACACACACACACACACACACACACACACACACACACACACACACACAGAAACAGTTATAGTTGTCTACTTACTTTAGTCTAAGGGAGTCACACTGGGCTGAAAGGCGACAGGCGGCTCACACCTGAGATGAGTAAAATTTGATCCGACTGGTCCAATCAGACCTAATTGAAATGAATTGAATCAACCCATTTCTTCTGCTACTGTAATTAAATTAGTAGCTGCGGTGTAATTGGACATCGAGTTGGCACT
Organism: Thalassophryne amazonica; assembly: GCF_902500255.1. Classification (NCBI taxonomy): domain Eukaryota; kingdom Metazoa; phylum Chordata; class Actinopteri; order Batrachoidiformes; family Batrachoididae; genus Thalassophryne; species Thalassophryne amazonica. The sequence goes on from NC_047109.1 coordinate 114,108,822, forward strand.
CGAGAGGAGATGAAAAAATGCTCTAAAGCACAATGTGTCAAATTCAGTGTGAAAGGTGCCGCAGCAAATGCTGGTTGACACGTTGTGAGGGTTGGCGCTTAATGCGGGAAGAGTCCGCAAGAGAAAAACAATCGGGTGATTTGACAGAGTGAAGATAAATACATGCCAACCCGAAAGTAAAAATATGAGTAAAAAACTGATAGCACAAGTCTAAGCTAGTATCTACAAATATAATTGATAAAGTGATAGCGTGAGCCCATGTTAGTGTCCAAAAAAATATTATTGATAAAGTGATAGCGTGAGTCCAAGTTAGTGTCCAAAAAATATATTTAAAAAAACATTTTTTTAAATGTTTTTATGTATGTCCACATGAGGACAGCAAGCAGATGCGCACAACACAGTGGGCTGTTGTTATTTCACGTCCGTCCAAACACAGTACATGTTCTCCAGCTGGGAGGTCAAGAACCACAGATCTCCACAGCTGCTCCTGTTGGTGGCCACGCCCCCTGTCAGTTCAGCACACACGCCAATGTGTCACTGTGTCTTTTTGCAAAGCCACACTCGTGGGGCACTTAGACAAATTTCACATCCAGCTCAACAGTGATCGTCTGCTGACTGTTGTCGTGCTAACAGCGCAAACTTTTCTAAGTGCCAAGTGAGCGGTGTTAGATGTTCGTGTGTGTCAGCTGGAATTTGGCCGACACCTGCCTCGAGAGGGTTTGATGGGCTCTCACAGCGCACACTCTGTCTTTCAGCCGCCGGTGTGCGCCTTTTCACTGGGCCCTCAAAAAGCCTGATAGTGATGTAGAAATCCCCCCCCCCCCCCCCCGCATCCAAAGCGATTAACACGTTCAACGCAAGGGGAGGCGTCAAAATGGTCAAATGACACGTTCAGGGTGAAAAGCCCTTAAGTTAGTGTCCAACGAATACAAATGAAAAAGTGATAGCACGAGTCTAAGCTAGTGTTAGATGAACTTTATTTGTTAATATTTGTGTCATGAACATTTATCATGAGCAAAAAGACAAATCTTGTATTCTCTCGTCCTTGTAACAATAAATAAATTAGAAATCCTTTTGTTACCTCGATTCCCACCCCAACGCTGTTTCCTCGTCAAGTCACCAAACATCAAATGTTGTTGTCAGTTCAGCTGCTGCTGTTATTGTTCGGGGTCACCACAGCGGATACAGCCAGATCCGCATTGGTATTTTGGCACAAGTTTTACGCCGGATGCCCTTCCTGACGCAAGTCCAGTTTTACCTGGAGAAACATACACAGCTGCTGGTGTTCCGAAGAGGTCTCCCATCCAAGTACTAACCAGATCCTGCACTGCTTAGCTTTTGAGATCTGACGGGATCAGGCTGACACACAGCAGACGGACTGCCAAGTCACCAAGCATCAAATAAACATCATTAACAAGATTGTCTTACATTTCAGCAGTTACATTCACTTTTCTTCTAACTTACTGAATTTTCTCATAATTTTATTCTTATACAACCTTATGAATCCATCCATAGACATTTGTACAACATTTAATTTCTTCATTCAATACTTCATTCAATACTTTCCAAGGTTTAACTAACTTTCCTGTTTATATAATCTATATGGGCTTTCCAATTCAAGTTTTCATTTTTAAAACAATGCCAAAAAGCTTAACTTCATTAACTCTTTCAATAATAACTCCATCAGTGGTCATTGTCACATCATCACTCTTTCTCTGATTACCAAAAATCATAGTTTGTTTTGTCCCAATTTAAAGACAACTTATTTTCACTGACTCATCACTCACTCATCATCAACCGCTTATCCGGGATCAGGTCGTGGGGGCAGCAACTCTAGCAGGGGACCCCAACTTATTTTCATGACCCCAATTTCTCACTTTTATCATTTCTTCTCCTATTCTTTTTGTTATTTCTAACAAATTACTTCCTGACTGATATACAGTAGTGTTCAGAATAATAGTAGTGCTATGTGACTAAAAAGATTAATCCAGGTTTTGAGTATATTTCTTATTGTTACAAGGTACCAGTAGATTCAGTAGATTCTCACAAATCCAACAAGACCAAGCATTCATGATATGCACACTCTTAAGGCTATGAAATTGGGCTATTAGTAAAAAAAAGTAGAAAAGGGGGTGTTCACAATAATAGTAGCATCTGCTGTTGACGCTACAAACCCAAACTATTATGTTCAAACTGCTTTTTTAGCAATCCTGTGAATCATTAAACTAGTATTTAGTTGTATAACCACAGTTTTTCATGATTTCTTCACATCTGTGAGGCATTACTTTTGTTGGTTTGGAACAAAGATTTTGCTTGTTTACTAGTGTGCTTGGGGTCATTGTTTTGTTGAAACACCCATTTCAAGGGCATGACCTCTTCAGCATAAGGCAACATGACCTCTTCACATATTTTGACATATCCAAACTGATCCATGATACCTGGTATGCGATATATAGGCCCAGCACCATAGTAGGAGAAACATGCCCATATCATGATGCTTGCACCATCAAGCTTCACTGTCTTCACTGTGAACTGTGGCTTGAATTCAGAGTTTGGGGGTCATCTCACAAACTGTCAGCGGCCCTTGAACCCAAAAAGAACAATTTTACTCTCATCAGTCCACAAAATATTCCTCCATTTCTCTTTAGGCCAGTTGATGTGTTCTTTGGCAAATTGTAACCTCTTCTGCACGTCTTTTATTTAACAGAGGGACTTTGTGGGGGATTCTTGCAAACAAATTAGCTTCACACAGGTGTCTTCTAACTGTCACAGCACTTACAGGTAAATCCAGACTGTCTTTGATCATCCTGGAGCTGATCAATGGGTGAGCCTTTGCCATTCTGGTTATTCCTCTATCCATTTTGATGGTTGTTTTCTGTTTTCTTCCACGTGTCTCTGGTTTTTTGTCCATTTTAAAGCATTGGAGATCATTGTAGATGAACAGCCTATAATTTTTTGCACCTGTGTATAGGTTTTCTCCTCTCCAATCAACTTTTTAATCAAACTACACTGTTCTTCTGAACAATGTCTTGAACGTCCCATTTTCCTCAGGCTTTCAAAGAGAAAAGCATGTTCAACAGGTGCTGGCTTCATCCTTAAATAGGGGACACCTGATTCACACCTGTTTGTTCCACAAAATTGACGAACTCACTGACTGAATGCCACACTACTATTATTGTAAACACCCCCTTTTCTACTTTTTTTTACTAATAGCCCAATTTCATAGCCTTAAAAGTGTGCATATCACGAATGCTTGGTCTTGTTGGTTTTGTGAGAATCTACTGAATCTACTGGTACCTTGTTTCCCATGTAACAATAACAAATATACTCAAAACCTGGATTAATCTTTTTAGTCACATAGCTCTACTATTATTCTGAACACTACTGTATACTGGTATCATCGGCAAACAACAAAAAAATTAACATTATCTGAATGATTCACAAATGTCATAATAAATAAAAGAAAAAGTAAAGACCCTTAAAAGGCCCCTTGCGGGACTCCATATAGGATCCCTCTACAATCAGAATTTTACCCATTAATATGTACATACTGTTGACGGTTTGTAATATAACTTTGAAACCACTGGTGTGCTGTGCCCCTAATCCCATACTTTAGTCTCCAAAGAATACAAATGAAAAAGTGATAGCATGAGTCTAAGCTAGTGTCCAAAAGTATGAATGAAAACTGATAGTGTGAGTCAAAGTTAGTTTAAAAAAAGGGGGTGGTGGCCAAATAAAACTTGTGCCAAATATACATGCAGATGCACCTTGGATGTACTGTGGCGACCCCAAGTGCAAGGGAGCAGCCAAATGGTCTTACTATGAAGTGAAAACAAATGCAATGTGATTCAAATCATTTAAAAAAGATAAAACTTTAAGTAACAGAGAAACTTTACACTTGTGGTGGTGTAAAAATCAAGAAAACTCATCTTTTGGCTCAATGAGGTCTGATGACCTGTTGGAGACATCAGGTCACTGGACAGAGATATTTGGTGATGCTGATGCCTTTGCAGGAGAGTGAAAGTCCAAATCTTCAGGTCTTCAGGTCTGGTTCTTCAGGTCTTACTGTCTGGTTGTGAGAGTTGGACACCAACCAATGACCAAAGGCATCAGCTGGATGTCTTTGGTACCAGGTTCCTCTGGAGGACCACTGGAATGACTTTGTGTCAACTGACAGTGACTTGGTGAAACTCACATGAGGACTATCAGCATGGAGCTCTTGTCTGTGCACGATCCTCACATTGAAAAATCAAAAATCATGAAGTCCCTTCAGTTGGTATCACTCAAATAATTGACTTTCGTCTGAATCAACAAGTTGGCATAAATATTACCTGTTAAAATGATTTGAATCATCCCACCTGGTTTGAGTGATACCAACTTAAAATTATGCCTCAGTTGGTAACACTTCAATGAAATGAGTTTCTTTAAATTAATTAAGTATAGCAAAGCATTTAGTTAAGTGTTTTACTTGATTTCTTTTATCCTCTTCAAGATTAATTAATTTGAGCCAACTTAATTAAAAAGTTTTGGTGTTTAGATAAATTATTTTGCTTTTCTAGCGTCTTTATTTTACCTCATTCTACACAGAAATGAAAATACAAATTGAATCAATTAATTTAGCCAAGTTTTAGTTTTTTTAAAAATGATTTCGCCTTAGTCAGAAAATTACCTTATAATTCCAGTTTTACAGTCAAACTGTTCATTTTATGAAGACTGTCAACCTGTGTCCAACTGTTTCTAAACAATGAATTTACAAAAACCCTTTTTTAATTTTTTTCCATGCTGAAAATGCTCTTCAATTTAAGTGATCCAAACTAATTCCACAAAGCATTTTTTACGAGTGCAGCATCTGAAAAAAGCCCAAGAAGACCAAGACCAAGAGCCCAGTGAGACATTGACCTTAGTGATGGTGTACAACCCCAATTCCAATGAAGTTGGGACGTTGTGTAAAATGTAAATAAAAACAGAATACAATGATTTGCAAGTCCTCTTTAACCTATATTCAAATGACTACACCACAAAGACAAGATATTTAATGTTCAAACTAATAAACTTTATTGTTTTTGTGCAAATATTTTCTCATTTTGAAATGGATGCCTGCAACACGTTTCAAAAAAGCTGGGACAGTGGTATGTTTACCACTGTGTTACATCACCTTTCCTTCTAACAACACTCAATAAGCGTTTGGGAACTGAGAACACCAATTGTTGAAGCTTTGTAGGTGGAATTCTTTCCCATTCTTGCTTGATGTACGACTTCAGTTGTTCAACAGTCCGGGGTCTCCGTTGTCGTATTTTGCACTTCATAATGCGCCACACATTTTCAATGGGCGACAGGTCTGGACTGCAGGCAGGCCAGTCTAGTACCCGCACTCTTTTACTACGAAGCCACACTGTTGTAACACATGCAGAATGTGGCTTGGAAAAGACGTTGCTTGGATGGCAGCATGTGTAGTTCCAAAACCTGGATGTACCATTCAGCATTGATGGTGCCATCACAGATGTGTAAGTTGTCCATGCCATGGGCACTAACACACCCCCATACCATCACAGATGCTGGCTTTTGAACTTTGCACTGGTAACAATCTGGATGGTCTTTTTCCTCTTAAGTCCAGAGGACACAATGTCCATGATTCCCAAAAACAATTTAAAATGTGGACTCAGACCACAGCACACTTTTCCACTTTGCGTCTGTCCATTTCAAATAAGCTCGGGCCCAGAGAAGGCGGCGGCGTTTCTGGATGTTGTTGATGTTTGGCTTTCACTTTGCATGGTAGAGTTTTAACTTGCACTTGTAGATGTAGCGACGAACTGTGTTAACTGACAATGGTTTTCTGAAGTGTTCCTGAGCCCACGCGGTAAGATCCTTTACACAATGATGTCGGTTTTTAATGCAGTGCCGCCTGAGGGATTGAAGGTCACGGGCATTCAATGGTGGTTTTTGGCCTTGCCGCTTACGTGTAGAAAGTTCTCCAGATTCTTCTGATTATATTATGGACTGTAGATGATGGAATCCCTAAATTCCTTACAATTGAACATTGAGAAACATTGTTCTTGAACTGTTGGACTATTTTTTCATGCAGTTGTTTACAAAGTGGTGATCCTCACCCCATCTTTGCTTATGAACAGCTGAGCCTTTTGGGGATGCTCCTTTTTTACCCAATCATGAGTGACCTCAGTTCCCAAACGCTTGAGTGTTGTTAGACGGAAAGGTGATGTAACAGTGCAGAATATTTGCTAAGCAGGGATGAGAAATCGCTACTCCGCCGGCTTGAAGCAATGAAGGTGGGTCTCACATATAACCTCTTTGGTGTCACGTTTGTTTTGATAAGTTGACAGACATAAAATGATATGTGCATGCATGCAGTTTGTTTATAGAACATGTCAATTTTACAATATTTTGCGCCACGTCATTCATGGTGCGACATTACAGTCATAAGACGATGCACGAAAACGGCATCATCAGCCACATTATAATTCGGCACAGTTTCAGGATATTGACAAAATAAATGTGTGCAAGAAACATACAATTTTAGTCTGTCTTTTACATCCGTCTTGATCTTTCTTTTCTGTGGGGAAATTGTGTAGAATGAACGGAGGTTTACAACCACATTTCTTCTTCTTTCCGTCTTTGTGTGGACTCAGTGGAACCTTGCAATCGTGTATTTTCAGCCAACTTTCAAGCCTATAAATTCCATTGGAGCATTTGAAAACAGCACAATGTGCACATGTCATTATTGTATGTATCACTTAAGGCTTAAAGCCTTTGAAACAATCCCAGTAAGCCTGAACTTTTACAGTCTGCTAATGCTACTGTATACGAAATTCAATGTGTGGTAGCTGGGATTTTTGCCCCGTTTGACCCACGCATGCGCAGATGTGTTGCGCACTTTGCTTATTGGGCAGCGATGTTAAGCTCAGCTGGTGTCACTCCACACCCACAATTATACAGAACTTTATGGGTTAAAACATCTTAAAGTAAGACATTAGTAGAAAATTCACCACATAGTAAAACATTTACCCCCGTGTTGTTGTCATGGAGGATGAGACTATCTCTAGAGACCAAAACTGTTTTTTATATCAGCCAGTAAACATGTTTATTTCTGCTCTAAAGTTGGACATTTTAACATGGACTCCTATGGGAATGTGCTCTGTTTTGGGGCCAGCCTCAAGTGGCCAGTCAAGGAACTGCAACTTTTTCTTCTTCTGGTAGGGCTTCCCCTGATACCATTGACAATTCCTACTTGGATGGAAGTGGTGATACATGGTATAACACCCATGTGTGTTACAAAATTATATTCAGAGCTGATCTGACTTGTACGAGATTTACTGTGTGAAGTTTCCTCACATTTCACTGAGGCCCAAACAGGGAAGGAAGAGCTTTTACCGTCTCGGTCATCTGCAGCTCTAAAGCCACGTCTGAGAACAATGAGCAGAAAAGAGCTAAAGCCGCACTGATGACACTTAATCTCATTGGAATTCCTTGTCAGGTTTGACCTTGGAAAGATATTAGCTACTCGACAAGTGACTCTGTGTGTGTGTGTGTGTGTGTGTGTGGTGGGGGTGAAGTGAAATGCTGTAAAGCTGATTTAGGCTAATAACTCTGCTGGTAACGGACACACACACACACTGGTCCACTTGAGCATGTTTTTGATGAACTTTACTGAGTTCCTTAATAAGATTCAGCAACAAAATGAAATAAAATGCACACTGTCACTTGTAATGCCAAAGTTTGTGTTGTCTTTAAAGGTGTAACCTCTTTTAATTTTTCACAATATTGAGTTTTTGTTGAAATTTAGTTATTACCCCGCATGTTAGTCAAGTGGCAGCGTTGTTTTCACTGGCATGTATCTGTGGACAATTTAACTCCAAAACAGCTGGACACATTTCCTTCAATTTCAGTGGGAGTATTATTTGCCTCGATATCGAGAGGTGATTAGATTTTGGAGTGGTTTGGTCAAACGTCAAGGTCAGGGAAAACATGGTCTGAAAATCATCTTTTTTTTTGTACATCCCAACAACCAAGAAGCCTTACATGGATGATCTAAAGCATATATAGAACAGCAAAATATTTGTGATTGTAAAGTCATTCACACCTTTTATGAAGTCATATGTAGTCAAAAACTCCTTTACAGACGTATGTATTTCACTTATATATTTATATCGCGGTGTGTGGGACAGTATGTGTTCTGCTGATTTGACTGTTGCTAAAGTTTTTATTTTGGAGGAATTCTGTGGTAAATATTGCTAATTTTCACCATCAGAAGGTATCACCTGCACACACTTTGATCCTGCGCATTTCATGGAAACTGGGAACTCGTAATTTCTAACTTACAACTGGGAAAGTACAAGTAATAAACTTATGATAACACATTTCTCTCCCCACTGACTCATTTTAGTAAACCAAGTAAAAATGTTGTACCTGTAACTAGGGATGGATATTGATAAGATTTTATCGATATCGATGCCATTATCAATTCAGCTTATCAATCTGATTCCTTATCGATACCCCTTGTGAATTTTCTGTGTACTAAAAGTAGGCTTTACAGATTTTCTATGTCAACAACATTTTAAATTGGTCACTGGATCCTTGATCTCTGGACATAAATAAAATCTGTAGTTTTTGTCAAAAGCATTTCTTTTCAGACATTTTGGCATGAATGTCGCTCCGTACCTCTGAGCTGAGCTCAGCCAGCTGCTGCAAGTCAGCGCAGGACATCTCATTTTGGGAGGAAAAAACAGTTTGATTGATTGCAGTTTGTTTGTATTACAATGTTTGGAAAGAGGTGTAATTTGATTTAAACGGCATTTCACTTTAAATTTATTAATTGCGACTGATCGTTCTAACTTGACTCGGCAGAGATCCGTGCAGCGTTTAGAGCTGTGTGAACAGAACGGAGGAGTGACTCACGATTGACATATTCAGGGATGAAAGTGGTGAAAAACAAAAAAAGCTGAAACCCAAAATTACCCCCCTACACCACCTGCACGAAAATGTTTGACTTCTAGAAGCTGTGAAATGCAATCTGGGACTATTCCAGACGATAAACTGCAGTGAGTGCAGCAGGGCCGGCCCAAGCCTTTATGGGGCCTTAAGCAGAATTTAATTTGGGGGCCTACCATCACCTCAGCACCAGATGCCTCATTATTCCATAGGCTACACTGTTATGTGTGTAATGTACCCACAATCATTAGCATTATTTGTAATTATCTTACATCATACAGGTGTCATTCTTGTTTTTAACCTTAAAGGGGTAGAAAACTCATAAATATGTTTTACGTAATTAACTTCTACATACAGAGTGATGTATAAGTATGGCTCATTAATTTAACTATTTGAAAGTAACATCAGCAAGGCAGGAGACTGCATTTATAGTAAACATGTTAAATAGTTTAATTTCTTTCAGATGTGCAATGGTGTGCAAAATGTTCAATATCCAAATACAAAATAGAATCAAATGACATTCACATTGTCTTACAGAAAAATAAAGTTGTAATCAAAATTAAATACTTAAATAATCTCCAAAATGAACATAGAAATCCACAACATAACAGCAATGTGTGCATAGCAATGCACAAACATTGCACTGGGGGCTATTGCTTTAACTTTGGCCTGCAAACCATTGAGAGCTGAGCTACGTTTCCCACCTTTTGCACCAAATTAATCTGAGGAGTTGATCTTCACTGCTGTTTAAATCTAAGTTTTTCTTCGTAAGGAAGACTATCAAATGGCTTCACCAAAATCCGGTCCACAACATTCAAATTGTCTGCCATTATGTGCAGCTTGCTACCTAGCTAGCTCGCTAGCTGGGACTGGCGCGAGGCTCGTGTGAAGTGTGTCCGCCTGTGAGCGCTTTGTGACGGTGGAGGAGCTCAGCAGCACCCGCTGCTCGGTAGGAACAGAAACTGAGATAGAAGACAGAAAGAGTGATAGAAGTCAGTCTCCAAACACAAGCAGCTACAAAAAAAACACCAGAAATAGAAGCTCAATTTGTCGCTAGTCGTTTTTAACAAAGAAAATGCCGCTAAGAGGATTAGGAAAGTCTGCGGTTCAACTCAGAACAGAATGAAAATTGAAAAATGCTCCCACGGATGTTTACACCAAAAGATCGCTGATTCGCTCATTTCACTGTCAATCAAAAAGGGATTCAGCCTCAGACAGATCATCCAATCATCATGCAGAAGCTGAGCGTCCGGGCCAGCCGAGGCCCGCCCACTGCCCCATAGACCCCCAGACACTCTGAGCGTCCGATGGGCGGGACAAAGCCCAGCATTTATCCAATGACTCGTCCCAGTGATAAGAAGCTGATTCTGAACAAAAGTTGAGCGCGTTGTAGCGCATATTTAATCAATGACATGTACACACAACAGTATATATTTGATCACTTATTTTTTGACATTTTAGAGGAAGCTGAGCTTCCCTTGCAGTCTTAGAGCAATCGCCTCTGACTTTAAGACACCTAAAGCACTTTACACTAAACGAACAGAGCATTTCGCAAATAATGACAACAAAAATTGTAATATTGGACATGCAAACCTACCTTTGTCCTGTTGTTTTTTCTCATCTTCCAACTTCTTTTTTCTTTTCTCCGCTCCAGAGGGATCATTTCTTTTCTGAGACATGACTTACACTCACTTCATTCCTCACGATTAGTCATCGACCTCCTGACCCAGCGGTGCATCTAAATTTGCCCAACGGTGGCAGCAGCCAACAGGAGGCATCAATTAACCTAGTATTGGTATTTTGTCAAAATTAATTAATTTTTTTCGGGTGTAATACAATTTCATTTAAATTATTCAATATTATTTTAATTTCATGTATATATTTACTTTTTTTCACAACGTCTCGGTGCTCTCAGGGCCCCCTGGTGGCGTGGAGGCCCTAAGCGACCGCGTAGTTGGCGTATGCCTTGGGCCGGCTCTGGAGTGCAGCATCCATTTAGTGAGAAAAAACCCAACTTTCCTTATTCAAATTCATTCCAGTAGTATTCTGCTCTTACTAGGATGCAGCAGTTTTCTAGTTTGGCAGATCGTTCTGGAGGAAATCACTGAAGAAATTAACACATTGAAAATACGGTTTAACCAAAACAAACTTAAATCATTAAACTTAAATAAAACAGGGATGAAGTGGAGGTGTAAGAGGTGTTCACAGGAAACACTTATCTATTTCTATATGTATGTATTTATTTTCATTGTTAGATGGTTTTATCTTTTCTGTTGTGTTTTGTTTCATTAGATTCTTTTTGTCTCTTTCTCTAAAATTGTATTGTAACATTATTATCACTTTACTGAGGCGTTGCTAGGCCAGTAGCGTAGATTTACATCGACGCTACCTGGCTATACCCACCCACAGTAACGAACGAGTATCGGCATACCCGCCCGCTGTGCATACACAAATGACATCATAGCGCACGCGCGTAGCCCAACAACTGTCCGCAGAGGAAAAGATGAAAAGGCGAGAAGTGTGTGTTGGTCCCAGTATGGATATTCCGGATGATTTTCTCATAGATAGTACAACAGTGAACAGCAGCCAAAGCAGCCAGCTTGATGAGGATGCACTGGCGAATTTGGAGAGCAGCGCGCGCCAGCCAACACAACAAAAGTTAAAGTGAGCCAACTTTTTATGTCCATGTTTGCTGGGTGTCGTGCATTTTGAAATGACATTAAATTTGTTAATGTGATTCCACATGTTGCGCATCTCAGTAAGTGATAATAATGCAAATAACATGCCGTTGTCGTGCGGTATGCATTTTCTGAGTCCCTCCATCCATGCCATCGCCCGCAATGACAGATATTCGCCCGAGTTAGACGAGGGCGAATATCTGTCATTCGCCCTCAGGCCTCTGAAAATGCATATTGCCCTCCAAAAGCATGCTATTGTATTATTATTAGTCTATTATTATTGACTATTATTGTCTATTATGTAGACTATTATTGTTGTTGGTATTATTATTAATATATGAATAAAAATAAAAAAATTACAATTTGACTCTTTTACGACAACGAGCGCTGAGCCATTAATTATACAGAAAACAAATCAACACAAACGTGCTGATGTGAACAGCTTAATGCTAACTTTAATATTGAAAACGCCATAGACATGCTAACGCGTTAGCATTGGTCCCGTTTTCAAGTTATAAAATACATCTATCAACTGTTTCAGAAGACCATAACAGGTCGGTTTAACATAAAAGTATTAAATATTAAATATTACTCATAGACATTATGCTCTTCAGGGTTTTAGCGGGGGAAAATTAGGATAAAGCGAAATAAAACAATGAATCCACTAATCAGTAGATTGAAGCACTGCTTTGATCTGCGAATCACTGCTTCGATTGGTTCAAGGTTCAAATTAAAGCCGCACTGCAGAAAAGTTGATTACAGACCAGCTGCAGGTCTGTAATCAGTGTAGAGAAATGATCATTTTCCTTACAAACAACCCCCCTCTCCCCCCAAAAAACAGCCACTCTGAAGGACTGATAAGGGAATCGTTAAGCAAAAAAGTTATTGGTTGGTGGAATCATTTCTTAACGATACCTGAAAGGAACCGGTTCTCGATACCCAACCCTACCTGTAACTAACGTTACGGTCCCTTCACGCATAGTGTGAATTTGGTCAAGTTACGCGTGAAGCCGGAATCATATGCAATACATGTAAAATCGTACCTGCTTCCAACACCTCGTACACCTGTTGTTACAAGTATTTGCGCACACTAGCGGCTGAAAGAGTGTGAGCTGTGCGAGCCCATCGATCTCTCTTGCGCCAGGTTTTTTTTGGAGAGTATTTTCCAGAGTATAAGTTGCACCTGTTAACAAAGCCTCTTGAAGAGGAAAAACCCATATATACAGTGAGGAAAATAAGTATTTGAACACCCTGTGATTTTGCAGGTTCTCCCACTTAAAAATCATGGAGGGGTCTGAAATTTTCATCTTAGGTGCATGTCCACTGTGAGAGACATAATCCAAAAAAAAAAAAAAAATCCGGAAAGCACAATGTATGATTTTTAAAATAATTTATGTGCAAGTAACAGCTGCAAATAAGTACTTCAACACCTGCCAATCAGCAGAAATTCTGGCCCTCGAAGACCTGTTAGTAGCCTCTAAAAAGTCCACCTCCACTCCACTTATGATTCCAAATTAGAAGCACCTATTTGAGGTTGTTAGTTGCATAAAGACACCTGTCCACCCCACACAATCAGTAAGACTCCAACTACTAACATGGCTAAGCCCAAAGAGCTGTCCAAAGACACCAGAGACAAAATTGTAGACTTCAAAGGACCAGTGATGCACACCAACATGTAAGTCCCTTATCTCTGTTTTATAAATTAATAAAATATCAAATGACAAGGATCTATTTTAGGCGTTATATAAAACAAATAATGTTTTCTCATTTGTGTAAGAATATCTCATGAGGTGAAAGATGGAATGTTCCATCTTTAAGAGATATTCTTACCACTGCACTCAGAAGAAGTCATTATTTGTATATATTGATGATTAACTGCACCAAGAGGCACAAACCCTGAAATACTGTATCATCAATCTTCACATATCAATAACTTGCACCGACATGAACGTCAGTTCTACATATTGTAAATGTCAGCGGGACTAAACTGTGTGTTGAAGATCTTTGCTGGGACATGTTTGTTGTGTGGTCGCCAGAAGAGGAGGTACTGCTGGCCCACCACCAGAGGGCGTCCTGCCTGAATGGCGGGCTTCAGGCAAGAGAGAGCAGCTGGAGATGACAGCTGTTCCTCGTCACCACCTGACAGCTGTCCCTCATCATTATCACGATCACCATAAAAGCCGGGCAGCAACTCCACCTCGCTGCCGAGAAATCAGTCTACCTCACAGGTAAACCTCTCAGCTAGTTTTGGTGCCGATTGCACAATTGTTTGAGTATTTCACAGGCGTTCCTGGACCGTGCCACAGCTGGAGGCTGGAATAGTGGAGCCTTCAGGAGATGACGAATCTCTCTCCTTAAGGATAAGTAGAGTCAGGACCTGCACGTAGTTGTTTGGAGGTGGAGGTGTCTGCCCTCCATACGGAACTATTTTGCTGACTGTTTACTGGGTGTGTGCACACACACACCTACCATTAACTGTCTCTGCTTCCTGCCAGCAGTACCAGATCTGACAGCTGGAGAAGGTGGCCACCTGTGGACTCAGGACTTGGTGGCTCCGGTGTGTTCCAGATCCGTTGGCAGTGGAAATCGTGTGGGACCCGGCTTTTCTCTGGACAGACGTCTTCTATCCTCGAGCCTGCCCACACGTCACCTTTCTTGACCAATCATCATGGATCCCGAGGGGCGTCAACCATCGGATGAAGCACCAATGGGAACGCAGGGTGCACAGGTGTTGGCGGGAGGCGTGTTAGGTGAGCTACAGCAAATCCTAACCGCCTTCACTGCTCGGTTGGACTTGGTGACCGAGCAGAATGTGTTTCTCAATCGGAGGATGGAGGCTCTCGCCGCCCAGGTGGGAGCGCGCCCGCAGGGCACTGCTGCAGCTCCTCCTCCTGCTAAACGAGCACCAGATACAGACATTCCAGTGGTGGTTCAACGAACCCCCCCCGTCCCCTGAAGCATACATAAGCCCCCGGAACCGTACGGAGGCTGTGTTGAGACATGCGCGGACTTCTTAATGCAGTGTTCACTCGTCTTTGCACAGCATCCCGTAATGTACGCGTCCGATGCTAGCCGGGTAGCTTATGTCATTAATCTGCTTCGAGGAGAGGCATGCGCCTGGGCTACGGCACTCTGGGAGCAAAATTCACGGCTCTTAACCACATACACTGGGTTTGTAAGGCAGTTTAAACAGGTGTTTGATCATCCCAATAGAGGCGAGACCACTTCAAGCGTGCTGCTGTCAATGATACAGGGGCGTCGGAGCGCAGCCGCTTATGCAGTCGACTTCCACATCGCGGCTGCGAGGTCCGGCTGGAATAACGTTGCGCTCCGCGCCGCCTTCGTAAATGGACTGTCTCCAGTCCTGAAGGAGCACTTGCTGGCTAAGGATGAGCAGCGGGATTTTGACGGGCTTGTGGACCTGGTCATACGGTTAGACAACCGGTTGGAAGAACATCGTCGGGAGCGAGGCGAAGGACATGGCCGGGCGCGAGCCGTCCCTCTCCCTTCCGGGTCCGAAAGGGTGCCGCCGTCCCCACGCTCCACAGCCGGAGAGCTCCGTGTGGCAACAGCTCCCCCTGCTGACGAAGCTATGGACACGAGCAGGGCAAAAGTTAAATCCAGTGACAGACAACGGAGGCTGGCCTGTGGGGAATGTTTTTTCTGTGGCTCACGTGAGCATATACAGAGAAACTGCCCCAAACGGTTAAACTACAACGCCCGCCCTTAGAGACTGGGTTAAGGGTGGGCCATAACATTCACGATGACAAATCGATTACAGAGGGCTGAATGAAATTACGGTTCGCAACCGATACCCGTCACCTCTGTTGGATTCAGTGTTCACGCCCCTGCATGGGGCCCAAATATTTACGAAACTGGATCTTAGGAACGTGTACCACCTGGTTCGGATCCGGAAGGGAGACGAATGGAAGACGGCATTCAACACCCCGTTAGGTCATTTTGAGTACCTGGTCATGCCGTTCGGCATCAATAATGCACCCGCGACCTTCCAAGCATTGGTTAATGACGTCTTGCGGGACTTCAATCAATCAATCAATCAACTTTTTTCTTATATAGCGCCAAATCACAACAAACAGTTGCCCCAAGGTGCTTCCTGCACTGGTTCGTCTTTGTATACCTGGATGACATCCTCATCTTCTCCCCAGATCCTGAGACCCATGTGCAGCATGTACGTCAGGTCCTACAGCGGTTGTTGGAGAACCGGCTGTTTGTGAAGGGCGAGAAGTGCGAGTTCCACTGCACTTCTTTGTGCTTCCTGGGGTTCATAATCTCCTCCAACTCCGTCGCCCCTGACCCGGCCAAGGTAGTGGCGGTGAGAGATTGGCCCCAACCAACAAGCCGTAGGAAACTACAACAGTTCCTCGGCTTCGCTAATTTTTATCGGAGGTTCATCAAGGGCTACAGTCAGGTAGTCAGCCCCCTGACAGCCCTTATCTCCACTAAAGTCCCCTTCACCTGGTCGGATCGGTGCGACGCCGTGTTTAGGGAGTTGAAATGCCGGTTCTCGACTGCACCTGTTCTGGTGCAGCCCGATCCCAATCGCCAGTTTATCATTGAAGTGGATGCCTCTGACTCAGGGATAGGAGCTGTGCTGTCCCAGAGCAGGGAGTCCAATAAGGTCCTCCACCCTTGTGCCTATTTTTCCCGCAGGTTGACCCCGGCAGAGCGGAACTATGATGTCGGCAATCGAGAACTCCTTGCGGTGAAAGAGGCTCTTGAGGAGTGGAGACACGTGTTGGAGGGAGCTGCGGTACCTTTCACGGTTTTCACGGACCATCGGAACCTGGAATACATCCGAACCGCCAAGCGTCTGAACCCCAGGCAAGCCCGCTGGTCACTGTTCTTCGGGCGTTTTAACTTCCAGATCACCTACCGCCCCGGGACCAAAAACCAACGATCTGACGCCCTGTCCCGGGTCCACGAAGAGGAGGTCAAAACCGAGCTGTCAGATCCACCGGATCCCATCATCCCCGAGTCCACTATCATGGCCACCCTCACCTGGGACGTGGAGAAGACCGTCTGGGAGGCCCTGGCATGAAGCCCGGACCCAGGAACCGGTCCAAAGAACAGACTTTACGTCCCACCAGAAGCCAGAGCTGCAGTCCTGGACTTCTGTCACGGTTCCAAGCTCTCCTGTCATCCAGGGGTGCGAAGAACCGTGGCAGTGGTCCAGCAGCGCTTCTGGTGGGCGTCCATGGAAGCCGACGTCCGGGAGTATGTCCAGGCCTGCACCACCTGCGCCACGGGAAAAGCCGATCACCAACGGGCACAGGGACTCCTTCAACCGCTACCTGTGCCCCACCGCCCCTGGTCCCACATCGGCCTAGACTTTGTCACGGGCCTCCCGCCGTCCCAGGGCATGACCACCATCCACATGATAGTGGACCGGTTCTCCAAGGCGGCCCACTTCGTGGCCCTCCCGAACCTCCCGACGGCCCAGGAGACTGCAGACCTCCTGGTCCACCATGTCGTACGTCTGCATGGAATTCCATCTGACATCGTCTCCGACCATGGTCCCCAGTTCTCCTCGCAAGTCTGGAGGAGTTTCTGTAGGGAACTGGGAGCCACCGTAAGCCTTTCGTCCGGGTACCATCCCCAGACAAATGGACAGGCAGATCGGGCGAACCAGGACTTGGAGCAGGCCCTCCGCTGCGTGACCTCCGCGCACCCGACAGCCTGGAGTGACCATCTGGCCTGGATCGAGTACGCTCACAATAGCCAAATTTCATCTGCCACTGGTCTCTTCCCATTTGAGGTGTGTTTGGGGTACCAGCCCCCATTGTTTCCCATTGTGGAGGGAGAGGTTGGTGTGCCCTCAGTCCAGGCCCACCTACGGAGGTGCCGTCAGGTGTGGCGCACTGCCCGCTCTGCCCTGCTCAAAGCCCGGATGAGGGCCAAGGCCCATGCAGACCGCCGGCGTTCCCCGGCCCCTGCATACCAGCCCGGGCAGGAGGTTTGGTTGTCAACAAAGGACATTCCCCTGCAGGTGGAATCCCAGAAATTAAAGGACAGATTCATCAGACCTTTCCCCATCCTTAAAGTCCTCAGTCCGGCCGCAGTGAAGCTGAGGCTACCAGCTTCACTGCGGATACACCCCATCTTCCATGTGTCCCGTGTCAAGCCCTGCCACTCCTCTCCTCTCTGCACCCCCGGACCGGCGCTGCCTCCTGCCTGGAATATCGATGGGGAGCCTGCCTGGACCGTGCGGAGGCTCCTGGGCGTCCGTCGAAAGGGCCGGGGATTTCAGTATCTGGTGGACTGGGAGGGATATGGACTTGAAGAGCGCTCCTGGGTGAAGAGGAGCTTCATCCTGGACCCGGCCCTCCTGGCCGATTTCCACCGTCGTCACCCCGACAAGCCTGGGGTCCTGCCTGAATGGCGGGCTTCAGGCACGAGACGGCGCTGCCCTCTCATGGGAGCAGCTGGAGATGACAGCTGTTCCTCGTCACCACCTGACAGCTGTCCCTCATCATTATCACGATCACCATAAAGCAACTCCACCTCACTGCCGAGAAATCAGTCTACCTCACAGGTAAACCTCTCAGCTAGTTTTGGTGCCGATTGCACAATTGTTTGAGTATTTCGCAGGCGTTCCTGGACCGTGCCACAGCTGGAGGCTGGAATAGTGGAACCTTCAGGAGACGACGAATCTCTCTCCTTAAGGATAAGTAGAGTCAGGACCTGCACGTAGTTGTTTGGAGGTGCAGGTGTCTGCCCTCCATACGGAACTATTTTGCTGACTGTTTACTGGGTGTGTGCGCACACACCTACCATTAACTGTCTCTGCTTCCTGCCAGCAGTACCAGATCTGACAGCTGGTGACGGTGGCCACCTGAGGACTCAGGACTTGGCGGCTCCGGTGTGTTCCAGATCTGTTGGCAGTGGAAATCGTGTGGGACCCGGCTCTTCTCTGGACAGATGTCTTCTATCCTCGAGCCTGCCCACACATCACCGTTGTACATTGTGTAACTCCAAAAACTGTAATTGTTTGTATCTCGTTGTGCACTTCACAACAGTAAATTGTTACTTTTGGCTATTCCATTGTCCATTCATTCACGCCTCCTGTTGTGGGTCCGTGTCACGACACTTTCCCAACAATGTTGGTGCAGAGAGAGACAGATAGAGAGACAGACAGAGAGAGAGAGAGACAGACAGAGAGAGTGTGCATTTATGTAGCTCTTAGGTTGCAGCAGTCAGAGCAGCGGCTGCAGAGACCGACTGGGGGCACGGTGTTTTGTGTGTGTGTGTGTCTCACTGTCTGTTCAATAGGGGCCTTTGAATTTTTAAAGAGCATCAGTTACTTCATACTGTCATTGTTTTGGCACCATTTGTCTTGCTTAATCCTGGTAAGTGCGTATCTGAACACTGCTCCGTTTTACTGACACAGGAAGGTTTAGCTCACATGTGTGTCAGAGTGTTTTGTGAGTTTTGTGCAACATCAAATATATTGTGAGAATTTTAAAGTGATTTCAGCACGCAGTGTGTTTTGGACTAATGTGGGTTTTTTCTGTGAGCAACAACAAATATCAATAATAACAGTAATAATAAACATCAATAGTAAATAATTTTAGCAATAAATGACAATAATAAATATCAATAATAAAAAATTAATAATCACAATAACAACAATAAATAATAATGACAACAATAAATAACAATAATAATAATAGTAATTACAGGGGTGGTGGCCAAGTGGTTAGTATGCTTGGCTCCAGTGCAGAAAGTTCCCAGTTTAAACCCCACTACTGCCACATTTCTCCATGTAATGGGGAGTTGCGTCAGAAAGGACTTGTGCCAAATAGAGATGCACGATCCACATTTTTTCACTTCCGATTTGATCCCGCTCCCTGAATTTGGATATCTGATAGCAGTACTTTTTTGATACCAGAGCTTTGCTTGCTTTATTATTATTATTATTATTATTATTATTATTATTATTATTATTATCATTATCGTTGTTGACTTCATATGAAAATATTTTGTATCCCCTGTTATACAGCTTCATGATGAAGTGGTATAGAGGAGGATTTTCTTAGAAAGAAGACCTGAAAGTTCAGCTACAGCCCTGGTGGGTTCCAAGGGCAATGCCCTGGCGGGGGTCCAGCTATAGGGTTTTAGACCTCTAAAACGGTATTGGCAAGCCCTATTTGAACTACTATTAAGTGGTTTTAGATGCACTGAAAGCAAGAAAAATACAGTAGACACAAAAAACATTTATGTTGTAATATTTTTAATATCATAGTTCTTTTTTGCATGTTTTTGTGAAAATCTAAGTTAATAAAATAAATGACATTGAAAAGGTTAAAACACATTATTTGATATAATTTGCTCTCTTCTTCAAAAATAACACACGGTACCTTTAAACCAGTGGAGGAGACAGAGGGTTTTTTTTTTTTCATTTTGCATTACTTAAAAACAGTTGTTTGTCTTGTCTGTTAGTCTAATTGCCTTGTTTGAACAAGAGCTGAACCTGGACTGATTTGGTTGTCAAACCTGCTCTTTTAAAGATTAAAATCTTTCTTAATCAGTTTTTCAAGTGTGTAGCGTTAAAGTACCTGTTCCACATATGATCATGGGACAGTTTGCGGAAGAGACCTCTTCCGCAGTTGAGGGGAGGTTTCACAGATATGTCTCCTCACAGGTTGTATGGGAAAGTTCCAATACTTGATTTACTTTGGTATCAGAAGCCGATACTGGATCGGATCAGCCCCATCCTTAAAATCTACATACAGATCCACCTTACATCTGCTGTGGCGACCCAGAGTGAAAACAAGAGAGCAGCCGAAAGGACTTATGTTTTATAAATAAACATAAATAAACAGAGCTTTAATTCATTTGAAAGCTTGACTCTTAGTCTTGTCCATCCAAATTGGAAGTCCCAAAAACCAGTTTTATTTGTTATTATCTATCGTCCAGCTGGTCGTTACTCTGAGTTTCTCTGTGAATTTTCAGACCCTTTGTCTGACTTAGTGCTTAGCTCAGATAAGATGATTATAGTGGGCGATTTTAACATCCACACAGATGCTGAGAATGACAGCCTCAACACTGCATTTAATCTATTAATAGACTCAATTGGCTTTGCTCAAAATGTAAATGAGTCCACCCACCACTTTAATCATATCTTAGATCTTGTTCTGACTTATGGTATGGAAATTGAAGACTTAACAGTATTCCCTGAAAACTCCCTTCTGTCTGATCATTTCTTAATAACATTTACATTTACTCTGATGGACTACCCAGCAGTGGGGAATAAGTTTCATTACACAGGAAGTCTTTCAGAAAGCACTGTAACTAGGTTTAAGGATATGATTCCTTCTTTATGTTCTCTAATGCCATATACCAACACAGTGCAGAGTAGCTACCTAAACTCTGTAAGTGAGATAGAGTATCTCGCCAGTAGTTTTACATCCTCATTGAAGACAACTTTGGATGCTGTAGCTCCTCTGAAAAAGAGAGTTTTAAATCAGAAGTGCCTCACTCCGTGGTATAACTCACAAACTCTCAGCTTAAAGCAGATAACCCGTATGTTGGAGAGGAAATGGCGTCTCAGTAATTTAGAAGATCTTCACTTAGCCTGAAAAAAGAGTCTATTGCTCTATAAAAAAAAAGCCCTCCGTAAAGCTAGGACATCTTACTACTCATCACTAATTGAAGAAAATAAGAACAACCCCAGGTTTCTTTTCAGCACTGTAGCCAGGCTGACAAAGAGTCAGAGCTCTATTGAGCCGAGTATTCCTTTAACTTTAACTAGTAATGACTTCATGACTTTCTTTGCTAATAAAATTTTAACTATTAGAGAAAAAATTACTCATAACCATCCCAAAGACGTATCGTTATCTTTGGCTGCTTTCAGTGATGCTGGTATTTGGTTAGACTCTTTCTCTCTGATTGTTCTGTCTGAGTTATTTTCATTAGTTACTTCATCCAAACCATCAACATGTCTATTAGACCCCATTGGTACCAGGCTGCTCAAGGAAGCCCTACCATTATTTAATGCTTCGATCTTAAATATGATCAATCTATCTTTATTAGTTGGCTATGTACCACAGGCTTTTAAGGTGGCAGTAATTAAACCATTACTTAAAAAGCCATCACTTGACCCAGCTATCTTAGCTAATTATAGGCCAATCTCCAACCTTCCTTTTCTCTCAAAAATTCTTGAAAGGGTAGTTGTAAAACAGCTAACTGATCATCTGCAGAGGAATGGTCTATTTGAAGAGTTTCAGTCAGGTTTTAGAATTCATCATAGTACAGAAACAGCATTAGTGAAGGTTACAAATGATCTTCTTATGGCCTCAGACAGTGGACTCATCTCTGTGCTTGTTCTGTTAGATCTGCTTTTGATACTGTTGACCATAAAATTTTATTACAGAGATTAGAGATTGCCATAGGTATTAAAGGCACTGCGCTGCGGTGGTTTGAATCATATTTATCTAATAGATTACAATTAGTTCATGTAAATGGGGAATCTTCTTCACAGACTAAGGTTAATTATGGAGTTCCACAAGGTTCTGTGCTAGGACCAATTTTATTCACTTTATACATGGTTCCCTTAGGCAGTATTATTAGACGGCATTGCTTAAATTTTCATTGTTACGCAGATGATACCCAGCTTTATCTATCCATGAAGCCAGAGGACACACACCAATTAGCTAAACTGCAGGATTGTCTTACAGACATAAAGACATGGATGACTTCTAATTTCCTGCTTTTAAACTGAGATAAAACTGAAGTTATTGTACTTGGCCCCACAAATCTTAGAAACATGGTGTCTAACCAGATCCTTACTCTGGATGGCATTACCCTGACGTCTAGTAATACTGTGAGAAATCTTGGAGTCATTTTTGATCAGGATATGTCATTCAATGCGCATATTAAACAAATATGTAGGACTGCTTTTTTGCATTTATGCAATATCTGTAAAATTAGAAAGGTCTTGTCTCAGAGTGATGCTGAAAAACTAATTCATGCATTTATTTCCTCTAGGCTGGACTATTGTAATTCATTATTATCAGGTTGTCCTAAAAGTTCCCTGAAAAGCCTTCAGTTAATTCAAAATGCTGCAGCTAGAGTACTGACAGGGACTAGAAGGAGAGAGCATATCTCACCCATATTGGCCTCTCTTCATTGGCTTCCTGTTAATTCTAGAATAGAATTTAAAATTCTTCTTCTTACTTATAAGGTTTTGAATAATCAGGTCCCATCTTATCTTAGGGATCTCATAGTACCATATCACCCCAATAGAGCGCTTCGCTCTCAGACTGCAGGCTTACTTGTAGTTCCTAGGGTTTGTAAGAGTAGAATGGGAGGCAGAGCCTTCAGCTTTCAGGCTCCTCTCCTGTGGAACCAGCTCCCAGTTCAGATCAGGGAGACAGACACCCTCTCTACTTTTAAGATTAGGCTTAAAACTTTCCTTTTTGCTAAAGCTTATAGTTAGAGCTGGATCAGGTGACCCTGAACCATCCCTTAGTTATGCTGCTATAGACTTAGACTGCTGGGGGGTTCCCATGATGCACTGAGTGTTTCTTTCTCTTTTTGCTCTGTATGCACCACTCTGCATTTAATCATTAGTGATTGATCTCTGCTCCCCTCCACAGCATGTCTTTTTCCTGGTTCTCTCCCTCAGCCCCAACCAGTCCCAGCAGAAGACTGCCCCTCCCTGAGCCTGGTTCTGCTGGAGGTTTCTTCCTGTTAAAAGGGAGATTTCCTTCCCACTGTCGCCAAGTGCTTGCTCACAGGGGGTCGTTTTGACCGTTGGGGTTTTTACGTAATTATTGTATGGCCTTGCCTTACAATATAAAGCGCCTTGTGATTTGGTGCTATATAAATAAAATTGATTGATTGATTGATTGATAACAACAAAATTAACTTTCAATCAATTCCAAAGTGCTTTTCAAATAAAACAGTAATGGAGGTGGTGGAGGTGGATATGGCGGTGTTGTTGAGGTTTATCCATGGTCTGGGGCATAAGGTTGGTCATTCAGGCTTCCTGTTTTGTAGTATCGACTCCACAACTTGAAAACTGCATACACATTGACCTGGACATGATCATACAATAGTGCTGTTCGTGTTATATAGTGAAAAAATAAAAAGTTGTGAGAGACTTCTGGCCACTTGTTTTTGTTCCACTTGGGGTTTTATAGGTGCAGAACAAATCTGAACTCAATCAAATAAGATTTAGAGGTCCCCAGAGTGACACATTTTCCTCTCCCTCCGCTGGCAAGACAACTTTACCCTAATGGGAGAAGACTCTGATGCCATTATTTTTCTTTTACAGGTACATGTGATGGCTTCTAATCACAAAAACTGGTGGTTGATTGGTCACCCAGAGGAGAACATTACTGGAATTACTGGATTACTACAGTGCTTGTTTGAGGAAAATTGTTGCTTTGTGGGAGACCCCTAAGGGCCCCTTCACACATAGTGCGAATTTGGTCAGTTGTGCAGAAAGTGCGCATGAAGCAGGAATTGTGTGCAAAACATGTAATTTTGTAGCTGGTTCCAGCGCCTCATACACCTGTTGCTATAACTATTTGCGCACACCAGCAGCTGCAAGACATGGTGTGCTGTGAGAGCCCATCGAACCCTCTCGCAGCTGGTGTTGGCCAAATTCCAGGTGACAAACACGAACATCTAACACTGCTCACATGGCACTTAGAAAACATGTGGCCATTCGTATTATCATCACGAAAACAGTTTTCAGACAATCACTGTCAAGCTGGATGTGAAATTTGTCTAAGTGCCCCATGACTGTGAAGTTGCCGAGTGTACATGTGGCATGCCAGAGTGTCGGCTCCCCCCACAACACGTGTGTGTGTTTTGCACACACACCCCCACAACACATCTGTACCTGTATTTTTTTTTTTTTTTACATCGTGCAGCTGCTGGCAGTGTGTTCCTGTGTGCATGAACTGTCGCCCCGGGATCTTGCCAATTGCAGATTGTCGCCATAAATAATTGCATCAAAGCTTCAAAACACTGAACCATTGCTTCATATTGATTCAGTGGTTCAAAACGCTTTGGTGTCTCGATCACTAATTTTCATAAATAAAATACATCAGAAACCACTAATTATTACCACATATGCCTGGATAGCCATATAATCATGAATACCTTGATGTTGTGTTGCGAACTGGGATGTTAATTAACATGCGACTGTACATGTAACTCATGTAAATCTTCTCACATAATGTCTAATCCAGTGTGGTTCTCTGTGCGCCTTTAAAACAGACTGATTTATAGCGCATGCAAAACACTTCGGCATAAATTTAAAAATGCATAAATACACAAAAATGTGCAAACTAATTGTCATATTCCTAGCTGTCAATCAAAATAGGATTCAGCCTTTTGACTGATCATCCAATCGTGCAGAACTCCAGCATCCAGGCCCGCCCACAGCTCCATTCACCCACAGAGAAGCTCAGCATCCGTGGGTGTGACAAAATTGTGGCTTTATCCAATGACTTTGCATTTCGTGGCAATGAAAAAACCTTTGCAGGCAATTCCGCTCGGCTTCTACAGGAAAATGCGCTGACCACAGACCCTATGAGAAAAAGATTTATGAGAAGTTAAAATAGAGTCAATCGATTTGTGATAAATAGCTGATTCTGAATGAACCCGTCTTCAAGATGAACGTGTTCTAATGCAATGAAATGATAACAAACTGTACATATTTGACCATTTAATTTTTTGACATTTTAGCGGAAGCTGAGCTTCACTTGCAGTCTCAGAGAAACCGCCTCTGTATCTGATCACAACAGGATGGACTGAAGGATCATCTCGCAGGGCGTTAACACCATTATAGACAAATCCAGTTTATTTTGCACTCTCAGATACACATTTTGAATCATAAACGTAGTCATTCCAAGACTTGTGCATGATATGTTTGTTTGTAGTTGGTTAAAAATGTTGCCTGAAGTTTGTGGTTGCACCAGAATTTTGATGTTTTACCCCTTAATTACCTTCACCAACGAAGTTTTTGTCCCTGTTTGTTTGTTAAGAGGTCAAAGTCAAGAAAAATCTGGATCTTTAACATTGAATTAATTTTCAAAAATTCATAACTGTTACTCATTTCGTTCATATTTGAGAGTGTTATGTAGGATGGTATCCTTTATCGACTGACAATCTGATCCAGATTTTGTCGCCATTTAAATTTAACATTGAAAACCCCATTTAATGCATATTTTACATTATATCTTGATCAAATCACTCTCATATTTGAATGCGAGGTGCAGACTGGCACACTCTATCGCCTGACAATGTTTGATCCGGATTGTGGATTTTGTGGACATTTGAATTTAATATGGAAAAGCCCACTTGGCCTACATTTTGCATTATATCTCAATCAAAAGTGCCTCAATCACTCACATTTTTCTGTTCTGGATTTACCTAGACCACCAAAATTGGATGGAGGTTCCCCTTTTATGCCCATTTGTCTTTCAGTTATCAGTTGGAAACCAAGTGCCAAAAAGCAACGACAAATTGTGTCACGGCAGAGATACCAATGTTCTGTGAAAATTATCTGAAAGAATTCAGAAACCAAAAATGTTGAAAAAACAAAACCTGACAACATCACAAAAAACCTTCGATTCAAGTGCACAAACTAAATACATCCTCCTGACATTTGATCACATCTAATTTAGCTTATGAAAAGTCACTTCTAACAGGACTTTGACCTTGAAAATTTTTTCCCAGGTAAAATTTTGTGGAATTGGAAACTAGTGTTGGCGGAGGTTTTGCGCTCTAATTATATATATATATATATATATATATATATATATATATATATAATTCTCCATGTAATGTGGAGTTGCGTCAGGAAACCTGTGCCAATTCAACATGCAGATCCACCTTGGATTTGCTGTGGTGACCCCGAGTACAAACAAGGGAGCAGCCGAAGGCATTTATATATATATATATATATATATATATATATATATATATATATATATATATATATATATATATATATATATATATATATATATATATATATATATATATATATATATATATATATATAATTCTCCATGTAATGTGGAGTTGCGTCAGGAAACCTGTGCCAATTCAACATGCAGATCCACCTTGGATTTGCTGTGGTGACCCCGAGTACAAACAAGGGAGCAGCCGAAGGCATTTTATATATATATATATATATATGTTGATGGACAACACACACTTTCAGATTGCACACGGATGATTATTTGGGGGTAGGGGTGGGGAGAGCTTTTAACAAATTGTATTTTGTTGTTTTTATTGCTTGAATTAGTTTTTATTGAACTTGATTTCTGGGTTCAGGTGCAATTGATGATATAAAGAGTTGGATTTAACAATCACCTTTTGTATATGTTGTATGTTTTATGTGTGAGACCACACTGGAACTATTTGACTTGGCTTTAGCATCTCTTGCATCCTTGGTGTTCTTTATTTATAGTAAATACCCCTGACAAAATGAACAAAATGATCTTGTGTGATTATCGTTTGCATGTGATGAATCTTCTGCAGAAAATGTTTTCATTTGAACCACATGGTTCGTGTTCATTGCCTGACTTACTAAGATGATGACAACAGTAGGGGAAGCCGGTGCACAGTGGATCAGAAATGTTGTTTTGTGGCAGCATCAACACATTATGCACAGGTTCAGGTCATTCTATTGTGGATTTAATAGAGCAACTTATTGTTTATAAGGCTGTGTTATTTATGTCTCCCCAAGTGTAATTTACAGGTGTTTAAAATATTTGATTCAGTGTGCCCCGGACACTAATTCACGTGGCACAATGAATCTTGTGCCACGTGAATTAGTGTGTATATAGCCCAGTTCCATTGGGCTATATACAAACTATAATCCAGCAAAGCAGCTATGTAATGTTTGAGTGTCTTATATAGTGATATAAGTCCTTTAGAAAATATTAAAAATACAAAATACAAAAACAGTTGTTTATATACACAGATTATAGAAATAATTCATTGAAAAATACATGTATAAGCTTCAACAAGTAATATTTGTCATCCACGTGATACTGGGGCTTAGTAAATCACTTTCTAGACTGATTCACTGTGCCTCGGGTACATGTGACACACACGAGTCATGTTATCAAATAGCTGATAGTCTGGAGAAGACATAACACATGCTCATCAGTTGGACGGGGTTGTCTTATAACTAAGAACACATTTTTGGGTGTTGTGAGACATAAATACAAAGACACTGACATCCACAAAATGTACTTTTGATTAAAAAAAACTGGCTTCACTTGTTTTCACTAGTTTTACCCGTAATGTATCCAAAAACAAAACACTAATTTATAAGGCTGATGTCTTTATGCATAAAAATATAATAATAATAATAATAATAATACATTTTATTTGTATAGCGCTTTTCTAGAAACTCAAAGACGCTTAAAGAGAACGCGCGGACCCGTCCGTACGTCTTTCATTAAAAAAATCTCCTTTAACAGTGGAATATCCGGATAAAATGCTGAAATCTACTTCTTCTGAAACTTCTCTGCTCTCTCACGACGTCCTGGATCAATAGAGCCTGAAATGTGGAGGTTTTCAGCTTGAACAGGCTGACGACGGCGGCTGAGAGCGCTGCGCGACGTCTCGCACCGTGGGAAGTCCTTAAAGCGACAGTATCACCTCAAAATCTCTCATCAGCCGTTAAAATTTTCACTGAAAACCAGCTTAATTTTTCGAACCGTGTCCACTTCGATGTGTCTCACAGGTTTAGAAAAAATTTTGATCAAACAAAGCGCCAGTCTCTCAGCAACTTCTCAGACAAAGGAATTCCGACGAGGGGCTGGACGACTCCTCCCACAAGGAGTGCTCACAGGCGAATGACGTCACCGACAGGCGTGGAAAAACTCACGCATGCGCACGAGGGTTCAAGCATGTCTGACGTAAAAACATATGAATGAAATCCATATAGTTTTTGAAAAAAATAAAAAGGACCGTTACTTTATTGACAGACCTTGTATGTAGTTTTGCAGATATAGCTACTGATTCACCGTGCCCCGATTTCCCCTTTCAATACTGCGACGGAGAGTTAACTTTATGATCTTTCACTCAAAGCATCAGATGTGCTGGTGGATCTCCATCAGCCTCTCTCTCTCTGTCTCCAAGGAGAAACATTTGCACAGTGAATCCTTCGCTGTATCGTCTCGCCGCTCTTCTTTGTCCCTGCGCCGGGTTATTTATGGTAACCTGCTAATAAGCTATAGGCTCTTTTGTATTGAGAAACAGCATTTAGAGTTTTTTCCTTTGAGTTAATGGCAGGATCCACCAAATTAAAAGGAACAAAGTGAAATAGAATCATGCCGCAACCTCACACCTGAACAAAAAACAAGGTTTCCTATGCAGCATTTTGTGTTTCGCTGTGTTAATTCCAGACGTTGCTATCAGTCTGGTGTGAGTCTTGTAGGGCGGCCAGCCGGTGGAGGAAGATCACCTATTTTGTTGAGAGGTAATTGCTACACAGTAGCCACTGATTGCTGGGATCTCTCAGTGAAAGCCCCCCCCCCCCCCCACCCTCCACGTTACCAGCAGCGTGATTACAAATCATCTTATTGAGTTGATGAGTGCAAGATGTTTGCTAATAAATGCTCTCATACCATCTGTTAATCTCTGTTGTGATTAAAGAGGTAATCCCAGTCCCCATTATTCCCAATGACAACTCTGGGATTGTTCTCTTCCACAAGCGTCTGTCCCTCACTGGCCGGGTGGGGGGGTAGGTGGTGGTGGGGGGGCACAAAGGATATCAGTGATCTCAGAGTGCAATTGAGAAATTTGCTTTACCTTCCATAACACACACTCACATTACAAAAACAAAACAAAACAGATTGCACCCCTCGCTAAAAATCCATTACCTCGTACAATCACACAAAATGATTTTTCTTAAATATGATAATAAATCACAGGCCGGATCAATAGCCTGCAGACCAACTGCTATACCCAGATAACGTATCAATCAATATTTAGTATTTAGATTTTAATTAATACCTCAGCGGGGCCTGGAGCCTGTTAACACCGAGACAAATATAATCGGAGATAAAAAATGGGGCCATAATAAAGAAACTGATAAAAGTGAATGTAGTCCTGTTGGGATTCCATAGTTGTTCCTCATATCAGTCAATGATCAGTCAGCTGCTTTGTTGTGATTAAGGACCCTTGAAAATCACACTTGGTGTGTGTGTGTGTGTGTGTGTGTGTGTGTGTGTGTGTCCGTGCATGGCGGTGCTGTTTGTGGGTGTGTTTGCATGGTAACCTAGTCATTGATTATGCTTTGTAAAGGCGAGCAAAGATTCAGGAACACCAACTGTACATCGTGTATAAAGTCAAACAGAGTAATATTTACTGGATTACAACTAAGAACCAGCAGGATTCTAAAAATATTTTTTTAAATGGTAAAAAAAAAAGAAACAATACAGTTTCAGCTATCGTGTTGTCATTGTAGTGCGTAATAGACACGCTGTGGACAAACCCTCTATGATGTCACCTACAGGTTTTCTGAAGAGCAGGTTTGAAACTCCAATGGGGTGGTGCTAGATGTGTGTTTGGGTTATTTTCTCAATTTTACTATAGTTCAAGCAAGTCCCCTTTAAAAAGTTCCTTTTAGTCGAATGCACATGTTGCATATCAAAATGTTAAGCACAGTCTCAGCTTTCTGGGTGTGACATATACATTTTTCTATAACACTGTAAATATATGATCTGTTCATAGATATATGATGAAAAGTTGACCAGTATGCAGGAGAGCATCATTTGGGCTCAAAGGGTGACCGACATTTTGCCACAGTAACTGCTGGAGCATCAATATCGCTGACGCCGTCAAGGTATTGGTACCTGCTAATTAGCAGGTATACAACAGATAAACTAAAATACTAAGTTTCAAGCATACCAAGCCATATTATCTCATTTTTGTATTAAAGTGTTCTCAAAGGACAAAGAGTTAACAGCAACAGGCAGCCACTGCTCTTGGTTGAGCCCAGCAGTCCAGCTGGTTCTCAATGTGACCAAACTACTAATTATTCATAACATTATGTCTTAAAATAATTCAGTTCAATCCAGTTAATTTATATAACACCAAATCACAAAATCTTACCCACCTCTTGAGCAAGCACATTGGCAGTGGTGGTAAGGAAGAACCCCTTTAGGTGTTTTTGTTGTTTATAGGAAGAAGCCTCAAGCAGACCAGACTCAGTAGGGTGATCATCTGCTTTGGCCAAAAAACAAAACAAACAAAAGCAAAACAATGAAGTAAAACAAACGCACAACAAGAAATTGTTCAACATGCAGGGACATAAAAGTTGCCCTATCAAGATCAAACCTGTTTTTTGTATCAGGCTGTAATAAAATTCTGTGGGACTGTGGAGTGACTCACTGTTGAAGCCAGCCCCAAGTGGCCATTCACGGAACTACAGGTTTTGGCACTTTCACGCCAACTTCATTTTTGCTGCTTGTAAATTATACATTTGCCTTACTTTGGAGGTAAAAGTTGGAACTTGGATTTGCTTCATTTTCATCCTCTGTACTTTGAAATTGAGATTGAATATCGCTACTGAATTGAAAGCTTCCATTCTGTTTGTTCACAATATCGTTATGCAACCACTGAAAACCATAATTCATTTTTTAAACAGTTTCTTCAAAATTTTTGGAGAACGCTAACAGAGTCAATAAAAAAAAACAGTTATTGGTGTGACTAGCTTGCAAGCGAACTAGTTAGAAGTTCAGTCTTTGCTGAGTTCAAAATAAGAAATTAGGATATAATCCACCATTTCAGTGCAGCCAGAGAAGTTTGAAATAAATGAAATTTCTCTAAATTTCCCTTTCGGAATTAATAATGTATCACATTACCTGCAACACCAGGCATATACACACACCAGGATATCATCATTATAGCAGTGAAAATTAATCTCATGTATAATCTGACTAAGAGTAGCTACATAAAGAGAGAATAGCAGAAGATGTAGAATATACCCTTGAGGAATCCCACTGAGGTTATAGGTTATGTTTTGGGCTTATCCAGCAACACTTTGCTATTTACATGGCACATAAATTGAGCACAAATTAAGGGGCAGAGAGTCAGTTAATCATGGGTCTGTTTTGGGCGTGACATAAATAAAACTAATCTGCTCATCATTGCCTTTAGGAGCTGTGTGTATTTGACTTTGATGCATTGCTGTTTCAAATAGAGGACTGAGTAGGTTACAGACATGAGAGGTTTTCTGGCAATGAAACAGATGTACTGGGGCTCAACATAAATGTGCATGAGCAGATAATTGACAGCAGCTACAGGTATCCACCAAAGCTCCCTGAGGTGAAGCCTTTGAGCACCTTGTTCCTGCTACATCTCTTCCTCACCTCTCATCAGGTGCAAATAGATGTTCAATAGATTATTGTGTGATAATTATAGTCCATGGCTCAAGCATGGTTTTGGTACCACTTGAGGCAGGGCTGCTCAAATCGGTTCCTGAAGGGCACTTCCCGTGCATGTTTTCATGTGTACCTCCTCAACTCACACCTGATTATTTAACTCTGATGTTTCCCAGCTCTTCATTGGTGAGAGCGGAAAAAGAAAAAGCACTTGCAGGGCAGGTGTCCTCTGGGAGTTGATTTGAGTGGACCTGGCTTAATGGGCCTAAATCATCCAGCCTTAATGCACCATGGCCTGCACAGCAAATGCATGCTGGCCATCCCAGGGTGGTAGCTCTAGTCAGGCTGGGAACAATGAAGGACTGCACCGAGACCACCATTTAAAAATCATATAAAAAAATTACACCACATTAATTTGTTTTACAGTAAAGATATAGTTTTCTGTGGTGTTGTTGGGTGCAAATGGCATAAAAAGGTGAAAAAGGTCTATTTCAGTTTGTACAGTGGTCAAGACTTAAAGTTGCACCGATTTTGTTTAAAAAAAAAAACTGATGCAGATTATTGGTTGAGCTAATACGTTTTTAAAAAAAGGAATGGTTTGTACCATCTGTTATGTTTAATTATGTTACAGGGCAACAACACATGTCATAGAATCCAATAGAATTTGACCATTGTGACATTCAACACATTCAAAACTATTCCCTTTATTAATCCTATTTGCTCAATTCAAATTATAAAGTGGTAGAGATGATTTTTTTTCTTACTTTTAGAGCTGTGGGACACAATGATCAAAATAATAATAATAATAATAATGTTTGAAATATTTTAGTTTCCATGTAATGAGTCCAGATGCTAGAAGTTTTTTTTTGGACGGGGGGTACCGGTTTATTTGCTGGTAAGGTAAGGAACAACAAGGCTGTGAAAGTTGGGCTTGCTTTGGAGCAGGGTTAGGGTTAGGGTTAGGGTTAGGGTTGGGTTAGGGTTAGCCCTAACCCTACGTTCACCAATTTGTTCTGCATGTTTTAGAAGTGGAATGAAGTTGATTGGGTTAAGTATGTGACATCAGGACCTCTTAAAGAAAAAATAGGACATTTCCCGCCACCACCGGGGGGCGCTATGGCGCAGGTGGGAACCTAAGATATGTAGACGTTCAGTGCGGAGCCCTCATCATGTCAAGCAAGTTTGAAGGATCTACGATGAAGTATGTGGGCGTGACAGCCGTTCGAAGTGAAATGGCGTGCTCCGAAAAGCTCGCCAAAGTTTGACGACCCCTAGCAGCCACGCCTTTTGACTTAATTAGAATCTTTTGATAACTTTTGATCACCATTGTGTTGTGATGATTTTGACCAAATTTGAAGACGATCGGATGAAATCCCTAGGACGAGTTTGTTCAAATGTAAGTAGTGGAAATGGCCAAAAATGGCAAAAATTTGCTCAAAATCGAAACTTAAAATCAAAATGGCTGACTTCCTGTCGATATTTCACCATGACAGTAAGAGACTTTTTCGTGCATGTTGGCATGGTAAATATGTGTACCGAATTTCCTGAGGCTACGATGAAAAAAGCCCAATGCGGAGGGGTTTTTGAAAATTTCTAGGGGGCGCTATTTCGCGATTTTTCTGCGACCATGTGCGACGCCCCCAAAATATCGAATTTCGGATCCGGCCGGACGACTTTGGAAAGTTTGGTGAGTTTTTGAGCATGGGAAGAGGCCGAAATTTTGATTTCAAAAGTGGCAAGAATAATAATAATAATAATGAACTAGAACTGCAAGCAGTCATATACGGGCCCTCGTTCTGCGCAAGGAGGTTGTCGTGCTTGACCTGTGTATCAATTTTCATGATGATATGACAAAATTAAAGTCGTCAAAAGGAAGAACGTAATTTCATGGCGAAGGGGTGATATTTGGTACGCCGCCACACAGAAGCCGTTACTCGTAAGTTCATGGCGATCATCGCCTACGTTCAACAACTTGTTCTGCATGTTTTAGAAGTGGAAGGAAGTTCATGGGGTTAACTATGTGACTTCAGTACCTGTTTAAGTATAATGTTCCATGGCGAAGGGTCAAAATGGCGGCGCCATAGCGGCCACACCTTTCAACATAAAGAAAAGCTTTCGATAACTTTTGGTCAGTATCGTCTCTGGGTGATGTGGAAGAAATTTGAAGTGCATTGGACAAAATCCCTAGGAGGAGTTCGTTCAAATACAACATGTGGAAATTACGCCAAAATGAGAAGAAAATTCAAAATGGCTGACTTCCTGTTTGGAGTAGACCCATGGTACAAGAGACTTTTTTGTACATCTATGCAAGTTACACATGTGTACAAATTTTCATCTACCTACTCCAAAAAAACCCCTATGGGGAGGGTTTTTTGAAAGTTTCAAGGGGGCGCTATTGAGACATTTTGCCCCGCCCATGGGCGACGCCCCTATAAATTGAAAGAGGTCCTGAGCATGGGAAGAGGCCGAAATTTCGATTTCAAAAGTGGCAATAATAATAATAATAATAATAATAATAATAATTAATAATAATAATAAACAGCGCAATTACAATAGGGTCCTCGTAGGACGTTGCCTACTCGGGCCCTAATAAACCCCACTGATTAATCCTCTTAGAAAATATGATATCCCTCAATATTATTTTTTTGCTGTTTCTGCAAAAAAAAAAAAAGCTAAAAAGTAATTTATTGAAATGCAGTTTAATATGATTTGCATGACATTCTGACAGACTGTTTTTTGAAACAAAGAAATCCCCCCTTCCTGCATGATTATGTTGAGGAGGATGTCCAAGTGGCCACACAGACCACAGTGAAACTCTGGTCCCCAGGAAACAAAAGCTGTGCGGTGCGCTAACAGGACATCTGTGCGTTCTGGGTTACGGTCGGATTGAAGTGCCTCAAGGCGGTCTGCTGTGTCACCCAGGTCAACAGGACACGAGGTCACATTGGGATCCCTGACACAGACGTCCACCGTCGCACGGGCAGTGGTCCGTCAAAACTACACCTCGGTCACTCAGTCGTCAGGTCTCATTAGGAGAAGGAGTCAGGCTGCTAATATGTAGACGAGTGTTTGATTCCCATTCATTTGCTTGGGGAAGTCCCATCCACAGGGAGTTGTAGATTCTTATCCACTCATGGTACAGAATCGAGCAATAAGGACCGGCCCCTGTGGGCCTCAGGGTCCGCTCAAGATTTTTGTTCACCTCAAGTTTTGTTGACATGTAACTGTATGTTTTGTCACTCCAGTCAGCATGTGATCAATAGTTTTACTTTGATTCAAGCAGTTACTTGTGCTGTCATTGGCCAGTTTATTATGTTAGACAATCTGGCGCTAGTAGAAGATTTAACCAGTGCATCACCACTGGAATTCCAGTCAGCATTTATGAGTCATCTCATCATTGTTCCATACTTTTTTAAACCACTCAGCCCACCGAGGCTGCAGAGCTTTGTCATCACCTTTGACGTCTTTCTGTCCGTGCATCGTTTTCTTCAGATTTACAGATCTGAAGGCAGATTTACTCCTGCCACAATTTTCCAAAATTTTGGAAAAAATATTTGCTAAAAGATTAAATGATTATTTACTGAAGCATAACATAATTTGTGAAGAACAATATGGATTCAGAAGGTCTCGAACTACATCACATGCTTTGATGGACTTTGTGGAAAGTATAGCAACTGCAATTGACAATAAACAATACACAATAGGTGTTTTTTTTTTATTTACAGAAAGCGTTTGACACAATTAACCATGGAATACTATTAATTAAACTGCAGAAATATGGAATCAGAGGTCTGGCATATGAATGGATAGCTAGTTATTTACAAGGCAGATTTCAGTATGTTCAATTCAATAATACAAATTCTGAACTCAGGGATGTCACATGTGGGGTGCCGCAGGGCTCAGTGCTGGGTCCTTTGTTGTTTATAATCTATATAAATGATATAAGTTGGGTGTCGAGTTCACTGAGATGTATCCTTTTTGCGGATGATACAACTGTGTTCTGTAGCGGTGAAAATCTTGAACAGCTTCTGGACATAGTGGAGAAAGAACTGGAAAAATTTAAGGTTTGGTTTGACGCTAATAAGTTGTCACTCAACCTTGGGAAAACTAAATGTATTATATTTGGAAATAAACAGGCACCCAAATGTAAAGATTTAACTATAAACAATAAGGAAATTGAGTTAGTAACAGAGAATAAATTTTTAGGTGTTATAATTGATAATAAACTTATGGGGAAACACTTACAAATCAAATACCAATCCAATATTCCTTTTGCAAAAACGAGCCATACGAATCATCTGCAATAAACAATATCGTGAACCAACTCATTCTCTATTTGTGTCTTTAAATTTATTCAAATTCATAGATTTGGTCGATTACATTACAATTCAAACTTTGTTTCGAGCGAAAAACCAAGCCTTACCGAGACATGTCCAGAGTCTGTTCCGATTGAGGGAATCCAGATATAGTTTAAGAGGTTGTGCAATTTTTATGAAACCACCAGTAAGAACAAATGTAAAGGGTTTTTGAGTGTCTGTGGTTGGGGTGAGGAAATGGAACAAATGTTCAACAGAGGTTAGAATGAGTGGTACTTTAGTAAGATTTAAGAAACTACTCAAAAAGAACATTATGTCTAAGTATCATAAAGAAGCAAATATAATTTGATTTATATGGATTGTTCAATTTATAAGTGGGACTTATTGTATATTTGAATGTGTGGGTATGTATATGCGTATGTAGATATATAGATATGGGTAGGTGTATATGTATATAAGTGACTGTGTATATGTATGTATATATTTATGTTTGTAAAGTATATAGGTATATATGGCACAGCCCAAGCAGAGGGTCACCCCCAAGAGCCTGGTCTGCTTGAGGTTTCTTCCTTATAGGGAGTTTTTCCTCACCACAGTTGCCTAGTGCTCGCTCTGGGGGTTGGTAAGGTTAGTCCTTACTGGCGTAAAGTGCCTTGATTCAACTTTCTTGTGATCTGGTACTATATAAATATAATTATAAGTGAATAGTATATTGATGTGTATGTCTGTGTGTCGACATGTAGTAGTGAATTTGTATTTATGTAAATATGACTGATAAGAATTGTTGGACTTGTACTAGCAGGGGTGGGCGCTAATAAGCTTTGCTTCAGCCCACACCCTTTCGGACTCACTAGTTTTGTCTGTGTTTGTTTGTGGAATTGTTCATTTTTTTCTATTTGAATATTTTGTGCGCCGAATAAAAAAACTTTGTCACTTGTCACTTTGTCACCACAAAATGGGTTGACTGATTAAACCAAAAGAGTTTCAGGACATATTTGGCCAAGATGTTTAGTGCAGCAGATAACAGAATATTTACAGAGGAATCCTTCAAATCTGGAAAGAAGCACCAAAGTTGGCACAAATACTTGGTTGAGTTAATAGGGTTTTAAAAAGGAATAGTTTGCACTATGTGGCATGCTTAGTTATCAAGTTACAGGGTAACATATGTCACATGTCATAGAATCGAATGGACGTCAACATTGCTCTACCTTTACCTTGCAGACCAAGCATTCAACACAGTCAAAACTATTTCATTTATTAATCCTATTAGTTCAACCAATAATTTGCACCATTTTTTAACAAAATTGGAGCAACTTTAACTTCTAACCCCTGTACAAACTGAAATTGACCTTTGTCACCATTCTTGTTGTTTTTACCCCATAACTCCAGAACATTCAGTCATAGATAGTCCAAACTATACCTTTTTGGTATCGTTGTGATCAGACAAATAATGTGGTATAGCTTTCAATATGATTGAAACATTTTTAAATTTTGACCCCTGTGTAATTCTTCAATTGACCCCTACCTGGCCGCCTACTGAAAATTCAAGTGGCTACTCGGTTTTTTCAATAGAGTAACGTCTAAGGAGTATTTGTGCCAACTTTGGTGCTTCTTTCCAGAGATGAACAATTGTTACAGTTATCTGCTCCACTAATTATTTTACCAGGAAAGACCTCGTTGAGATCAAAACCTCTTTTTCAAGGGAGACCTGACCAAGACAGGCAGCAGAAATTATAAAAGAGGGAGTTAAAACACAAGAAAAAGACCAAATGAATAAATAAATAAACTCACTGCTGGGGACCATTGATTTTTGTTGTCAGAAGGACAAAGGTCAATGGTGATCTGTGCTTCGAGGCGGCAGCGTCTCGCCGTTTCAAGTTGAAAACTTCCACATTTCAGGCTCTGTTGATGCAGTAAGTCGTCAGAGAACAGAGAACTTTCAGAAGAAGTCGGCATGAGGAGTTTATTCGGACATTCCATTGTTAACGGTCATTTTGTAATGAAAGAACGTGCGGGCAGAGTCGCATGTCGGGCTGGACCTGACCGCGGGGGGTCGCGGCAGGAAAAACACCTCCGTTGGAAATCTTAACGGGCAAGTTGGAACATGCCCAAGCTGTTAAACAATTTCTCAGTTACTCACTTGTTGAAAGCCATTAAAAGCCGCCTGAATTCTACAAATGGTTTTCAACACGGAGGTGTTTTTCCTGTCGCGGCGCACACAGATTTGCCGAGTCGTCACGGAAACGACTCGGCGAATTTGCGCGTACGTCTTTCATTAAAAAAATGTCCTTAAACAGTGGAATGTCCGCATAAATTCCTCATGCCGGCCTCTTCTGAATCTTCTCTGTTCTCTCACGATGTCCTGGGTGAATTAAGCCTTAAATTAGGATGTTTTAAGCTCGAAACAGGCCGACGACAGCGCCTGGAAGCGCTGCAGGACGTCCCGCTCCGTGGGAAGTCCTTACACCGACAGAAACACCCCATAATCTCTCATCAGCCGTTAAACTTTTCACAGAAAACCATCTTAATTTCTCGAATAGTGTCCACTCGGATATTCCTCACAGGTCCAGAAAAAATTTTGATAAAGCAACGCGCGCCGTCTCGAGCAGCGTGTGAAACAAAGGAATTCAGCCGAGAGGGCGGGACCAAATCTCACTCAAGGCCTGCCCACAGGGAAATGACGTCACCGACACGCGTGAAAAAACTCACGCATGCGCACGAGGGTTCAAGCATGATTGGTGTAATCGCATGTCATTCAAATCCATATAGTTAAAAAAAAAAATAAAAGGGTCGGTTTATTATCTAAGAGACCTCGTATATATATATATATATATATATATATATATATATATATATATATGCAGGGGTGCAATTTGGTGGGGGATAAGGAGGACATGTCCCCCCCACCTTTTCAACCAGGGGGGGCAGAATATGGTATGTCCCTCCCACCTTCTGACATATATGTGTGTACTTGAAACATGGTATGCCAGTCTTATGTGCAAACCATGTCAGTCTTATGTGCAAACCATGTCAGAATAGTATCTTTGTTTCTGCAAGTTTGTATTTTTAGCAGCATTGACTTGTTTACAACACCTGTTTCTTGTTTGTCACATTTAGAATTTTCTGGGACTGCATTTGCCCAGATTTCAATCAATCAATCAATTTTATTTATATAGCGCCAAATCACAACAAACAGTTGCCCCAAGGCGCTTTATATTGTAAGGCAAGGCCATACAATAATTACGGAAAAACCCCAATGAGCAAGCACTTGGCGACAGTGGGAAGGAAAAACTCCCTTTTAACAGGAAGAAACCTCCAGCAGAACCAGGCTCAGGGAGGGGCAGTCTTCTGCTGGGACTGGTTGGGGCTGAGGGAGAGAACCAGGAAAAAGACATTCTGTGGAGGGGAGCAGAGATCAATCACCAATGTTTAAATGCAGAGTGGTGCATACAGAGCAAAAAGAGAAAGAAACACTCAGTGCATCATGGGAACCCCCCAGCAGTCTAAGTCTATAGCGGCATAACTAAGGGATGGTTCAGGGTCACCTGATCCAGCCCTAACTATAAGCTTTAGCAAAAAGGAAAGTTTTAAGCCTAATCTTAAAAGTAGAGAGGGTGTCTGTCTCCCTGATCTGAACTGGGAGCTGGTTCCACAGGAGAGGAGCCTGAAAGCTGAAGGCTCTGCCTCCCATTCTACTCTTACTGTTGTGAAAGTGTAGTGACACGGACCCACAACAGGGGGCGCAAATGAACGGTCAATAGATGAGCCAAAAAGTAACAATTTAATGTTGTGAAGGTGCACAACGAATATACAAACAATCTCAGTATCTGATAACAGTCAATCCACAATGGTGACGTGTGGGCAGGCTCAAGGATAGAAGACGTCTGTCCCGAGAAGAGCCGGAACTACACGATTTCCGCCGCCACCGAACCTGGTGAATACTGGAGCCGCCAAGTCCCGAATTCCCAGGTGATCACCGTCCCCGACTGCCGGATCTGGTATTATCTGACGTAGGATGAAACAATCGCGACCCACGCCGGTCCTCTGGTTGACAGCTGCAACACAATAGCACTTGGAATCAATCAATATAGGCAGAGAATGTTACCTCCATAGAAGTACGATATCTCGGCAACGAGGTGGAGATGACGTCTGGTCTTTATGGAGTGGGATGATGTAGAGTAGATGGGTGACAGCTGTCAAGAGATAATGAGTGACAGCTGTCACCCCTGGCTGTGTCCGTGGCGGCAGCGCCCTCTCGTGCCTGAAGCCCGCACTTCAGGCAGGGCGCCCTATGGTGGTGGGCCAGCAGTACCTCCTCTTCTGGCGGCCCACACAACACTTACAAACCCTTGGAACTACAAGTAAGCCTGCAGTCTGAGAGCGAAGCGCTCTATTGGGGTGATATGGTACTATGAGGTCCGTAAGATAAGATGGGACCTGATTATTCAAAACCTTATAAGTAAGAAGAAGAATTTTAAATTCTATTCTAGAATTAACAGGAAGCCAATGAAGAGAGGCCAATATGGGTGAGATATGCTCTCTCCTTCTAGTCCCTGTCAGTACTCTAGCTGCAGCATTTTGAATTAACTGAAGGCTTTTCAGGGAACTTTTAGGACAACCTGATAATAAGGAATTACAATAGTCCAGCCTAGAGGAAATAAATGCATGAATTAGTTTTTCAGCATCATTCTGAGACAAGACCTTTCTAATTTTAGAGATATTGCGCAAATGCAAAAAAGCAGTTCTACATATTTGTTTAATATGCGCATTGAATGACATATCCTGATCAAAAATGACTCCAAGATTTGCCACAGTATTACTAGAGGTCAGGGTAATGCCATCCAGAGTAAGGATCTGGTTAGACACTATGTTTCTAAGATTTGTGGGGCCAAGTACAATAACTTCAGTTTTATCTGAGTTTAAAAGCAGGAAATTAGAGGTCATCCATGTCTTTATGTCTGTAAGACAATCCTGCAGTTTAGCTAATTGGTGTGTGTCCTCTGGCTTCATGGATAGATAAAGCTGGGTATCATCTGCGTAACAATGAAAATTTAAGCAATGCTGTCTAATAATACTGCCTAAGGGAAACATGTATAAAGTGAATAAAATTGGTCCTAGCACAGAACCTTGTGGAACTCCATAATTAACCTTAGTCTGTGAAGAAGATAAATATGATTCAAACCACTGCAACGCAGTGCCTTTAATACCTATGGCATGCTCTAATCTCTGTAATAAAAGTTTATGGTCAACAGTATCAAAAGCAGCACTGAGGTCTAACAGAACAAGCACAGAGATGAGTCCACTGTCTGAGGCCATAAGAAGATCATTTGTAACCTTCACTAATGCTGTTTCTGTACTATGATGAATTCTAAAACCTGACTGAAACTCTTCAAATAGACCATTCCTCTGCAGATGATCAGTTAGCTGTTTTACAACTACCCTTTCAAGAATTTTTGAGAGAAAAGGAAGGATAGAGATTGTCCTATAATTAGCTAAGATAGCTGGGTCAAGTGATGGCTTTTTAAGTAATGGTTTAATTACTGCCACCTTAAAAGCCTGTGGTACATAGCCAACTAATAAAGATAGATTGATAATATTTAAGATCGAAGCATTAATTAATGGAGGGCTTACTTGAGCAACCTGGTAGGAATGGGGTCTAATAGACATGTTGATGGTTTGGAGGAAGTAACTAATGAAAATAACTCAGACAGAACCATCGGAGAGAAAGAGTCTAACCAAATACCGGCATCACTGAATGCAGCCAAAGATAATGATATGTCTTTGGGATGGTTATGAGTAATTTTTTCTCTAATAGTTAAAATTTTATTAGCAAAGAAAGTCATGAAGTCATTACCAGTTAAAGTTAAAGGAATACTCGGCTCAATAGAGCTCTGACTCTTTGTCAGCCTGGCTAAATCAATCAATCAATTTTTTTATATAGCGCCAAATCACAACAAACAGTTGCCCCAAGGCGCTTTATATTGCAAGGCAAGGCCATACAATAATTATGTAAAACCCCAACGGTCAAAACGACCCCCTGTGAGCAAGCACTTGGCTACAGTGGGAAGGAAAAACTCCCTTTTAACAGGAAGAAACCTCCAGCAGAACCAGGCTCAGGGAGGGGCAGTCTTCTGCTGGGACTGGTTGGGGCTGAGGGAGAGAACCAGGAAAAAGACATGCTGTGGAGGGGAGCAGAGATCGATCACTAATGATTAAATGCAGAGTGGTGCATACAGAGCAAAAAGAGAAAGAAACAGTGCATCATGGGAACCCCCCAGCAGTCTACGTCTATAGCAGCATAACTAAGGGATGGTTCAGGGTCACCTGATCCAGCCCTAACTATAAGCTTTAGCAAAAAGGAAAGTTTTAAGCCTAATCTTAAAAGTAGAGAGGGTGTCTGTCTCCCTGATCTGAATTGGGAGCTGGTTCCACAGGAGAGGAGCCTGAAAGCTGAAGGCTCTGCCTCCCATTCTACTCTTACAAACCCTAGGAACTACAAGTAAGCCTGCAGTCTGAGAGCGAAGCGCTCTATTGGGGTGATATGGTACTACGAGGTCCCTAAGATAAGATGGGACCTGATTATTCAAAACCTTATAAGTAAGAAGAAGAATTTTAAATTCTATTCTAGAATTAACAGGAAGCCAATGAAGAGAGGCCAATATGGTTGAGATATGCTCTCTCCTTCTAGTCCCCGTCAGTACTCTAGCTGCAGCATTTTGAATTAACTGAAGGCTTTTTAGGGAACTTTTAGGACAACCTGATAATAATGAATTACAATAGTCCAGCCTAGAGGAAATAAATGCATGAATTAGTTTTTCAGCATCACTCTGAGACAAGACCTTTCTGATTTTAGAGATATTGCGTAAATGCAAAAAAGCAGTCCTACATATTTGTTTAATATGCGCTTTGAATGACATATCCTGATCAAAAATGACTCCAAGATTTCTCACAGTATTACTAGAGGTCAGGGTAATGCCATCCAGAGTAAGGATCTGGTTAGACACCATGTTTCTAAGATTTGTGGGGCCAAGTACAATAACTTCAGTTTTATCTGAGTTTAAAAGCAGGAAATTAGAGGTCATCCATGTCTTTATGTCTGTAAGACAATCCTGCAGTTTAGCTAATTGGTGTGTGTCCTCTGGCTTCATGGATAGATAAAGCTGGGTATCATCTGCGTAACAATGAAAATTTAAGCAATACCGTCTAATAATACTGCCTAAGGGAAGCATGTATAAAGTGAATAAAATTGGTCTTAGCACAGAACCTTGTGGAACTCCATAATTAACTTTAGTCTGTGAAGAAGATTCCCCATTTACATGAACAAATTGTTATCTATTAGACAAATATGATTCAAACCACCGCAGCGCAGTGCCTTTAATACCTATGGCATGCTCTAATCTCTGTAATAAAATTTTATGGTCAACTGTATCAAAAGCAGCACTGAGGTCTAACAGAACAAGCACAGAGATGAGTCCACTGTCCGAGGCCATAAGAAGATCATTTGTAACCTTCACTAATGCTGTTTCTGTACTATGATGAATTCTAAAACCTGACTGAAACTCTTCAAATAGACCATTCCTCTGCAGATGATCAGTTAGCTGTTTTACAACTACCCTTTCAAGAATTTTTGAGAGAAAAGGAAGGTTGGAGATTGGCCTATAATTAGCTAAGCTAGCTGGGTCAAGTGATGGCTTTTTAAGTAATGGTTTAATTACTGCCACCTTAAAAGCCTGTGGTACATAGCCAACTAACAAAGATAGATTGATCATATTTAAGATCGAAGCATTAAATAATGGTAGGGCTTCCTTGAGCAGCCTGGTAGGAATGGGGTCTAATAAACATGTTGATGGTTTGGATGAAGTAACTAATGAAAATAACTCAGACAGAACAATCGGAGAGAAAGAGTCTAACCAAATACCGGCATCACTGAAAGCAGCCAAAGATAACGATACGTCTTTGGGATGGTTATGAGCTGAAAAGAAACCTGGGGTTGTTCTTATTTTCTTCAATTAGTGATGAGTAGTAAGATGTCCTAGCTTTACG
The DNA here is from genome assembly GCF_902500255.1 of Thalassophryne amazonica. Classification (NCBI taxonomy): domain Eukaryota; kingdom Metazoa; phylum Chordata; class Actinopteri; order Batrachoidiformes; family Batrachoididae; genus Thalassophryne; species Thalassophryne amazonica. Next base: position 114,153,189 of record NC_047109.1, read on the forward strand.
GAGGGCTTTTTTATAGAGCAACAGACTCTTTTTCCTGGCTAAGTCAAGATCTTCTAAATTAGTGAGACGCCATTTCCTCTCCAACTTACGGGTTATCTGCTTTAAGCTGCGAGTTTGTGAGTTATATCACGGAGTCAGGCACTTCTGATTTAAGGCTCTCTTTTTCAGAGGAGCTACAGCATCCAAAGTTGTCTTCAATGAGGATGTAAAACTATTGACGAGATACTCTATCTCACTTACAGAGTTTAGGTAGCTACTCTGCACTGTGTTGGTATATGGCATTAGAGAACATAAAGAAGGAAACATATCCTTAAACCTAGTTACAGCGCTTTCTGAAAGACTTCTAGTGTATTGAAACTTGTTCCCCACTGCTGGGTAGTCCATCAGAGTAAATGTAAATGTTATTAAGAAATGATCAGACAGCAGGGAGTTTTCAGGGAATACTGTTAAGTCTTCAATTTCCATACCATAAGTCAGAACAAGATCTAAGATATGATTAAAGTGGTGGGTGGACTCATTTACATTTTGAGCAAAGCCAATTGAGTCTAATAATAGATTAAATGCAGTGTTGAGGCTGTCATTCTCAGCATCTGTGTGGATGTTAAAATCGCCCACTATAATTATCTTATCTGAGCTAAGCACTAAGTCAGACAAAAGGTCTGAAAATTCACAGAGAAACTCACAGTAACGACCAGGTGGACGATAGATAATAACAAATAAAACTGTTTTTTGGGACTTCCAATTTGGATGGACAAGACTAAGAGTCAAGCTTTCAAATGAATTAAAGCTCTGTCTGGGTTTTTGATTAATTAATAAGCTGGAATGGAAGATTGCTGCTAATCCTCTGCCTCGGCCCGTGCTATGAGTGTTCTGGCAGTTAGTGTGACTCGGGGGTGTTGACTCTTTTAAACTAACATATTCATCCTGCTGTAACCAGGTTTCTGTAAGGCAGAATAAATCAATATGTTGATCAGTTATTATATCATTTACTAACAGGAACTGAGAAGAGAGAGACCTAATGTTTAATAGACCACATTTAACTGTTTTAGTCTGTGGTGCAGTTGAAGGTGCTATATTATTTTTTCTTTTTGAATTTTATGCTTAAATAGATTTTTGCTGGTTATTGGTGGTCTGGGAGCAGGCACCGTCTCTACGGGGATGGGGTAATGAGGGGATGGCAGGGGGAGAGAAGCTGCAGAGAGGTGTGTAAGACTACAACTCTGCTTCCTGGTCCCAACCCTGGATAGTCACGGTTTGGAGGATTTAAGAAAATTGGCCAGATTTCTAGAAATGAGAGCTGCTCCATCCAAAGTGGGATGGATGCCGTCTCTCCTAACAAGACCAGGTTTTCCCCAGAAGCTTTGCCAATTATCTATGAAGCCCACCTCATTTTTTGGACACCACTCAGACAGCCAGCAATTCAGGGAGAACATGCGGCGAAACATGTCACTCCCTGTCCGATTGGGGAGGGGCCCAGAGAAAACTGTGCCCCTCCCCAATCGAATGAAAACTACAACAAAGATGAGTTACCAATTTTATTCATTTATTTATTTATTTTTGTTGTAAATTACATTTACATTTGTATTATAAGACATTAAATAGATTACATTTTTACATGATAATGGCAGGTTTCTTGTTTTAACAAAATATGTTGTGAAATAATACATTTGTAACTTTAATATTGTGTTAGAATGATAAACTCTTGTTAATTACACTCAGTTTACTGGGAGGTATGTAGCACTGCATTTTGTCATGCGATATTTGTATATAAAGATAAAAAGGTGGAAATAAGAGACACACACATTATTCATAAAAACTTTACTCTTTAATGACATAACAGGCTACTTACAAAATAGGTATCAGTGTGTCCACATTGGTGGGACAAATGCTGAGTTCTTGAAGATTACATGTGGGGTGCCCCAGGGTTCAGTCCTGGGGCCATTGCTGTTTCTTTTGTACATTAATGATATTCATTTGGTTTCCAAGTCTGCAAGTTGTATTTTATTTGCTGATGATACGATGGTTTTGTAGTGGTGAACATTTGCGATAGCTCCTGGACACGATGGAGAATGAATTACAGAAATGTAAACATTGGTTCGATTCAAACAAATTGTCGCTCCATTTTGGTAATACTAAGTGTACCATATTTGGTAATAAGTCCAAGAACTTAAGCAGGAATTTATTATTACATGATATCGAGACTGAAATTGTAACAGATTTCTTGGTGTTCATATTGATAATAAATTAAGCTGGAAAACACATTAATTATGTTAAATCTAAAATGTCAAAAGTAATTGCAATTCTGCACAAAGATTCCTCTCCCAACATTCTTTGGCCATTTTATATTATACATTACTTGTTCTATATATATATATGACATACTGTGTTGAGGTTTGGGGAAATAAATATAAAACTAATACTAATCCAATATTTCTGTTGCAAAAGAAAGCTATAAAAATTATCAGTAACAAGCCATATTGTGAGCCAACAAATCCGTTATTTGCTTGTTTACAAATTTCAAAATTCTGGGACTTGGTTGATTACATCACAAGTAAAGATGTGAACTACTGTAAAAAGTCATTGTGTTTCCATCAAAGGTGTTAATATAAGGTGTGTTAATATTTGGAATAATTGTCATGATAATATTAAATTACTTGGTACCTCAGTTGGCTTTAAAAGGCTTTGCAAAAATAATATACTTACCCGTTATAGTTTGAATAATAAGGTTTACCATTCTTGTCGTGCTTGGGTTTCTGCACTGTTGCTCGTTTGGTTGTGTTTTGAAATTCTGGTGCACTGACTGAGTTGTATTGTTTGTGCATGTTTCCTTTGTATTGTTGTTATCA